>NC_134353.1:192382230-192522230 GCF_048569485.1 Anomaloglossus baeobatrachus
GTTACCCGATATTTACCTTCGTTACCAGCGCACACCGCTTAGCGCTGGCTCCCTGCACTCCTAGCCAGAGTACACATCAGGTTAATAAGCAAACCGCTTTGCTTATTTATCCGATGTGTACTCCAGCTACGTGTGCAGGGAGCAGGGAGCCGGTACGGGCAGCCTGAGAGCGTCAGACGCTAGTAACCAAGGTAAATATCGGGTAACCAAGCAAAGAGCTTTGCTTGGTTACCTGATATTTACCTTGGTTACAGTTGACCGCAGGCTGCCAGACGCCGGCTCCCTGCACATTCAGATCGTTGCTCTCTTGCTGTCAAACACAGTGATGTGTGCTTCACAGCGAGAGAGCAACGTCCAAAAAATGAACCAGCACTGTGTGTAACGAGCAGCGATTTCACAGCAGGGGTCAGATCGCTGCTCAGTGTCACACACAGCAAGATCGCCAATGAGGTCACTGGTGCGTCACAAAAACCGTGACTCAGCAGCGATCTCGCTAGCGATCTCGCTATGTGTGAAGTACTCCTAAGTCATGAAAGTGAGGGTGGCGATGGGGAGGGATTAGAACACTAAATACGCTAAGAGGGAATAGAGATCCAGAAAAATACATGAAGTGCATGGGCACTAATGTGAGAAGCCTCAGTAACATGATTGATGAATTAAATTTAACATTGTTCGAAGAACATTATTTTGTGAGGATAACGGAGACATGGCAGGATGACCGCTATAACTGGGCTGTTAATTTACAGGGCTAGTCTGTTCAGGAATGATTGTATGGATAAACAAAGGGGAATAGTTTGTTGATATGTAAAATTGTACATCAAACCGTTCCAGCCTAATAATATATGTGAAGTCAAAGTAATAGCGAAGTCACTACGGGTGGAGATAAGGGAAGGGCAAAGAATAATAAAATACTAATAAGGATTTAGGTTTTCGAATATAATAGAAGAGGCAAAAAAATAACCTCATAAAGCAAATAGACGATGCAGCAAATCAGAGTGAAGTCATTATTATGGGGGACTTCAACTGCCCTGATACAAATTAGGGAGCAGAAACCTGCAAGTTCAACAAAGGAAACAGGTTAACAATAATAAAAGACAATTACGGTACCTCTTACAACTGAATAATATTAACCAATAGGCCAGACAGAATATCAATTGTTTGAGATGATGGCTACTTGGATAATAGAGATCACAAAGTAATACATTTTTTGTATCCATTAATAAGATGTATAGTAGGGGGGCTACAAGAACACTAATCTTCAGGAAGGGGAATTTCCAGCGCTAAAAGATGATAAAATAAGATATCTTACTGCCATATACTGAGACAATATCCTGAGAAATAAAAGTACACAAAGCAAATGGGACACATTTATAAGCATCCTAAATAAGATTTGTGCACAATATACAGTATACCCTATGGGAATAAACAAGCGATAAATAGGAGAAAAACACTTGAGCTGTAAGGAGCTCAATAAATGAGAAAAATTAAATGTTTAGGGAATATCAGCATGAAGGTAGTGATGAGTTATTAACTAATTATTGAAAAAAGCAAATCAAGGCAGCAAAGATTGCGACAGAAAGGCTTTTTGCCAAAGAAAGTAAAACAAATCAAAAAATATTCTTCAACTATATAAAGAATAAGAAATAATAGTGTTGTCCCCCCTATGAGAAATAGTGGAAGAGGATTAGGGAAAAACTAATCTACTAAATTATTTTTTTCTACAATATTTACACAAGAAAATCCCATGACAGATGACATGATCAGAGATACCATAAATTCTTCATTAAATGTCAATTGTTTAACTCAGTAGTGAGTTGGGAGTTGCCTCAAACACACTAAAGTAGACAAATCACCAGGATGCCATACTTCCTTGAGGTCACTGAGCTTACAGTCTTGCATCTCCTGGCAAAAAAATGTGTTTTTTTTTTTACCAAGAGATGCAGATTTGGTGCTGAAATTTTTACACCATATTGCTGTATGCAATCTACACCTCCTGGCAAAAAAAAAAAAAAAATCACATCGCTACCGTATCATACCACATATGGTTTTGATGCGTTTTGTTTCTGCTAGGAGGTATAGATTTGGTGCAGGAATATGGTGTACAAATGTCATCAATCCAAAGAAGGGGAGAGGAGAGAAAAAATCCAGCACCAAAGTAAAAATACTTGCTTATTCCAACAATTTAAAACATGGATACATGTGTAGTTATGCTTTACGCATTTAGGAGAGACAAAAAAACTCCTTATTCATAGGCAACATCGCAACATAGGTTGTTGCCTATGAATAAGGAGTTTTTTTTATCTCTCCGAAACACGTAAGGCGTAACTATACAGGTATCCTTGTTTTAAATTGTTGGAATAAACAAGTATTTTTTACTTCGGTGATGGATTTTTCCTCTCCTCCCCCCCTTCCTTGGATTGAATTTGCACCTGTGGATGCCAAACCATTGGATCCGAGCACTGGACTATCAAGTCGTCACAGGGTATTGTGCAATCTGCCCTTGTGTGCAATATCCACCTCCTCCTTGGTTAGGGGTCCCTAACCAATGGTGTTGCCAAAACCAGCTAATCAAAATCCTAGGAACACTCTGCACCACACCCACCAGACACACCAGTGGACGGCCTGAGTGGAATAGGGTCGCCCACTTGGGGGGTTGGTAAAGGGGAGGGCAGAAGTGTCAGGAGAAGGCCAGTGTAGTGTTGGAAATGAAGGAGAGAGGAGGTCAGGAGCTGGGCTCCTTGGAAGTTACTAGGTAGCAGACGGTGGTCTGGGCCTAGTAGGAGCTGGACCCCCGGTCGCAGGGGATCATGACAAGGGGCACAGTATTGTCAAGGAGGACAGCCGGCGGCCTTGTACTATCACCGGGCCAGGACCAGGACACGACGGGGTACATAGACCCTGGGTCAAAAAGTAGCTTCAGGCAACCTGACAATTCACCTGACGAGAACGGAGCCTTCAGGATCCGCTCTCCACCCGCTCCAAAATCGGGGTACTAGTGCAACGAGGGGTATAGGACTTTCCACTAAAACGGCCCAGGAAATCCCAAGCGTGAATTCTGAGAGCAAGTTCCCTCAGTTATCCACACTGGGGAGCGGGACCCGACTAGTTTCAAGCTATAGGGACCAACTAAGAAGAGAACAAGGTGCCAAGGGAAAGGTCACAGATCATCAGGCAACACTAGTGGGAACAGGACCCAGACATGCTCGCCTTAGCGGCAGCGGTGTCCAGAACTTTGGTTTACTAAGTTGTCGGTGTTAGCTTTATGGACTGAGTGAGTACGCAAGTGACCCTTACCTCCCCAACGGCACCCACCCGTCACCATCACCAAGCCCCGGGGCATTCCCCCCTACCCGTGGAGGGGTTAAACACCTGGCTGCCCACTCCATCGCCCTCGGGTACTCCCAGCTGCAGCGGTGGTACTCCACCTTACCACACACCACGGGTGGCGTCACGAACTTTAGATGCTATCCCCTGTAAATACCTCCTTAATTTGAGTGGCCGCACGACCCCCTGGGTCTGAAGACCCCTCAAGCCACCGCGGATCTGGATCCGAGCAGCCCGGCTTCTGAGGCGGGGGTGGCACACCTCGAAAATTGGCGTCACGAACAGGATACGAGCAGGACCCACTTACTTGGGTGACGTGCACCTTGAAGACAGAAAACCGGGAGTCAAGATCCCGTTACCCGCTAATTCCGCCATTTTCCAACATCTTTTCGCGCCAAAACGCCATCTTCCCCGCGAAAGCGAGCGAAGCAGACGCCCCGCCCTTCGTCCTGTGTGTGAGGCCGGAACCGGAAGTTCCCAGAGGGCCACAGCATCGAGAGGAGTGCTGAGTGAAAACCGAGGGGGCGTGACGGCATGTAGCAGCAGTGGAAGAGAAGCAGGAACTCCAGGACTCTGCCATAACGTTCCTGGACAACGCAGAGGCAAGATGGTGGAGCAGAGCTGGTCACCAGAACGTGCTGTTCCAGGGACCGCAACCTGAATCGAAGAAGAGACGGAGCAGCTGTGCAGGAGAATGCAGACGCAGTTCCTGTTTACACTGGACTACTGGAGGGAAGAGATGAGGAGTCTGGCGGTGGCGGTGCGAGCCTGTGAGATCAAAATCCCACGTGAAGAGAAGGTAAGCGGTTACCCAGTCCCTGATGATTGCCTTATTCCGGCTTATGCGGCTGAGGGATCCAGACCGCCCCTGCTCCCGGTGAGCACTCTGCCACCACCAACCCCGTCCTCGGCGGACGCCAAGCTGCCTACTTCAACCCCGGCAGCGGAACCTTCAGTTCCTATATACAAAGCTCCAGCTGCAGAAACCCAGGTCCCGTCCCTCGGCCCGGTCACGACAGCGGTCACCCCAACACCAGCCAGACCAGACCCGGCCGCATCACCAGGCCCCTCCTCAGAGGCGGAGCACCCGGACTTTGCAATCATGGCTGCGGAGCAGTCGGTTCTTCTGTTTACCATGGCAGAAGTAGAGCCTGAAGTGCTGCCGGTTCCACCGCCGCGCAGCATCCCAACGGCTGTTGGGGCCGCAAGAGTGCATCTAAAGCCAGAGCCAGCTAGGGAGCCGAGGCCGGACGCTGATGCCCCCTACTGGGAACGACACCACCAGAAGTTACAGATGGAGGTTGAGTTGGCTGAAACCTACTTGCCTGGAGCGGATTGGGACTCACGTCGCCAGATCCAGTACAAACAGATTCAGAAGTGCGTTGAAGAGAGCTTGAATCAGACCAGGAAACAGCAAGAGAAAAACTTTAACAAGCAAGCGAAAGCAACTCCCTTCTCACCCGACGAGATCGTGCTGAAAAGAAAAAGAAAGCTGCACAAATTAGATGCTCAATGGGAAAAGGAGCCATATGTGGTACAGCCGTCCGGCTTCAATAACCAGAAGACCTGCCTTATCAGCAAGGACCAGGGAAGAACCATGGCTACTGTTTCCCGGGACCACCTGAAAAAATATCCAGATCCCCTACGAGTAGCAGCTGTACCTCAACCCCAGCCGCCAGTGGTGAAAGGGAGGAAGAGAATGATTCGTACTATCCTGGGTAACTTTCCGGAAGATTGGCCTATGAAGAATGGAGCAGTAATAGTCCCTGTGTTAACATTCCCACATCCCGTGGAAGAACCAGAACAGGAAAAGCTTACTGACGCTGCACCCACTTCAACACCTAGAGTAGCACCCGTCCCTTTACCACGCACACGTAGAGTCCTACCAGCTACACCTAGTATTGAGGGTGAGGAACCTGTAGGAGGTCTAGTTATATCACCAGAGGGAGATGAGAGTCCAGAATTGAGAAGGTCGACCCGGGTTAACTTCAGTCAGCCCCCACAAAGGTACAAGGAAGAATATTAGAGGTACCAGTAATGTCTAATTTTGTAACAGAATTGCTAGGTATCAGCGTTTCATTTGTTATTTTTCAAAGTTTGTTATTTTTCATATAGAGAATGTTAGAAAATGAGTGTCTAATCAACCAAGTCTGAATGAAAAGAGTAAAAGTTACCTGATTTACGAAAAGATTTGCTATAGTGTGTACAACCGGTACATGGACTTCGTTAGTTATATATAGTAAAAATGGACCACGGTCACAGGACTGGTTGTGACCAACACGAACTAGTGTTTTTGTAAATAGTTGCACCTCCTGTGCCCACCAGAGTCATCTATCACAACGCCCGGGACCTTAACCTGGTCACAGACCCACAGTAGGTTTGCAGGCGGTCAGGTTGTTTGGGTGGTGGGTTAATGGGATCCGGGACATTGGGACTGGACTGTTGCAGGAAGAGGCTGCAACGGAGCAGGTTGAGCCTCCGCTACTACTGAAACCGGTAGCGTTCCACCGTTGGAAAGATGAACTCACAAAAATTTCTAGTAACGTTTAAGTGCTAGCCTCCCTAATGAGGGATGTATTTGTAAATAAAAATGTTCTCTTTTCTACTTTGCAGTTTAAAATAAATAAATAAATAAATAAATAAACCTCTGATGTCCTGTAGCTCGGGGACGAGCTACGTTTAACCAAGGGGGAACGTGATGCCCTGGCCTATCAGGTGGTCACAGGGTATTGTGCAATCTGCCCTTCTGTGCAATATCCACCTCCTCCTTGGTTAGGGGTCCCTAACCAATGGTGTTACCAAAACCAGCTAATCAAAATCCTAGGAACACTCTGCGCCACACCCACCAAAGACACCAGAGGACGGTCTGAGTGGAATAGGGATGCCCACTTGAGGGGTTGGTTAAGGGGAGGTCAGGAGTGTCAGGAGAAGGCCAGTGTAGTGTTGGAAGTGAAGGAGAGAGGAGGTCAGGAGCTGGGCTCCTTGGAAGTTACTAGGTAACAGACACTAGTCTGGGCCTAGTAGGAGCTGGACCCCCGGTCGCAGGGGATCGTGACAAGGGGCACGGTATTATCAAGGAGGTCAGTTGGCGGCCTTGTACTATTACCGGGCCGGGACCAGGGCACGACAGGGTATGTGGACCCTAGGTCAGGGAGTAGCTTCAGGCAACCTGACAATTCAGCCGACGAGAATGGAGCCTTCAAGATCCGCTCTCCACCCACTCCAAAATCGGGGTACTAGCGCAACGAGGGGGATAGGACTTTCCACTAAAACGGTCCAGGAAATCCCAAGCGTGAACCCTGAGTGCAAGCTCCCTCAGTTAGTTACACTGGGGAGCAGGACCCCAAGCTATAGGGGCAAACTAAGAAGAGAACAAGGTGCCAAGGGAAAGGTCACAGATCATCAGGCAACACCAGCGGGAACGGGACCCAGACGAGCTCCCCTCAGTGGCAGCGGTGTCCAGAACTTTGGTTTACTAAGTTGTCGGTGTCAGCTTTATGGACTGAGTGAGTACGCAAGTGACCCTTACCTCCCCAATGGCACACCCCCGTTAGCATCACCAAGCCCCCGGGGCATTCCCCCTACCCGTGAAGGGGTTAAACACATGGCTGCCCATTCCATCGCCCCAGGGTACTCCCAGCTGCAGCGGTGGTACTCCACCTTACCAGACACCATGGGTGGCGTCACGAACTTTAGGCACTATTCTCTGTAAATACCCCCTTAATTTGAGTGGCCGCATGACCCCCCGAGTCCGGAGACCCCTCGAGCCACCGCGGATCCGGATCCGAGCAACCCGACTGCTGACATGGGGGCGGGACACATATTGAGAAAGACATCTATTTTTCTGGAATTATACATTGCAACACAAACATCAAGGTGTCATTTTATTTACCTGTCTATGACCTGTACCACATACAGTAGATGAGTTAGGAAGCTTAATCCTTCTGAAAGATTCACTTTAAGGTGCATATATATATATATATATATATATATATATATATATATAAAATCTCTTTTAGCTAATTTGCCAGAGAATGCCATGATTTAATTTAGCCACTGGAGCAAAACCAGTATTTCTGGCCGCAATGTTACCTGTGGAGATTATTTTCTGCAGGATCTACAGTATATCTAATCATTTTTTCAAACACAAAAAAATTACTAAAGGATTAAAATAACTACACTCCTACTTTTGGATTCAATATAATTAATATAATGTTTTTCGACCTTAATGACACTTTTATACTTTTTAGGCCCATTCTTGGGGGCACTTTGCACACTGCGACATCGCAGGTGCGATGTCGGTGGGGTCAAATTGAAAATGACGCACTTCCGGCATCGCATGCGACATCGCAGTGCGTAAAGGCTGGATGATACGATTAACGAGCGCAAAAGCGTCGTAATCGTATCATCGGTGCAGCGTCGGCGTAATCCATGATTACGCTGACGCGACGGTCCGATGTTGTTCCTCGCTCCTGCGGCAGCACACATCGCTGTGTGTGAAGTCGCAGGAGCGAGGAACGTCTCCTACCGGCCTCACTGCGGCTTCCGTAGGATATGCGGAAGGAAGGAGGTGGGCAGGATGTTTACATCCTGCTCATCTCCGCCCCTCCGCTCTGATTGGCCGCCTGCCGTGTGACGTCGCAGTGACGCCGCACGACCCGCCCCCTTAACAAGGAGGCGGGTCGCCGGCCACAGGGACGTCGCACGGCAGGTGAGTGTGTGTGTGAAGCTGGCGTAGCGATAACTTTCGCTACGCCAGCTATCACCACATATCGCTGCTGCGACGGGGGCGGGCACTATCGCACTCGGCATCGCAGCATCGGGCTGCGATGTCGTAGTGTGCAAAGCCCGCCTTAGTCTATGCTTTAAAGGGAACTAATCAGCAGTATTTTCATATATAAAGTATAGACAGTGCTATACAGGTGCTAGGATGCTGAATTTATACATACCTTTTGTTCAGAGATTGAATGTTTTATTTCAGAAATATGTGCAAGAAAAGATCCAGCAATGCACTGCTATTTGATTGCCAGGTGCAACAGGAAGGGAATATGTGGGTCGGGTCTTGCTATCTATTTCTGCCCCAGTCTGACTGCCTGGTCTTCTGCCCCCTGTCACATCATAGACATTAATTCTGGTGCAGGCAGACAGGGACAGGAATCGATAGCAAGACCCGACCCACGTATACTCTTCCTGTTGCACCTGTCAATCCAATAGTGCATTGCTTGAACTTTACTTGCAGATATATCTGAAGTAAAACATCCAATCTCAACAAAAGGTATGGTTACATTCAGCATCCTGGCGCCAATATTGCACTGGCTTTACTGTACATATGAAAATCCTGCTGGTTGGTTCCCTTTAAGGTACTGATGAACACAGCTGTGCATAGGGCTGCTCTTGGAATGTTCATTGCCATAGACTTAGAAAGGAGCATCAAGGCACATGTGCCACCAGTCAATTCATTGTACTCCTCCTACCTGCAGTGTTGCAAAAAGGGAAGAACCATTTAAAAACAGGTGATCAAGATCATTTTGACAATCTTTGGTGGGTCACATCAGTGTGACCCACTCCTAACAATGATCACATTTCCAGTGGGTAGGTGATCATTTATGCAGACCAGAATAACTATTTAAAGTCCAGAATGTCTCCAAGGCAAGGGGTAAAAGAAGAATTCTGAAATATATTGAATTTACCATAAAACTACTTACAACAAAGGGATATGATGCACATAGCATGTAGCTTGTTTTCCGATCTGATGTATGGCCGAGTGCAAATGACAAAGATGTTCCCAAAGCAGGTGGCTACAGAAACGACCCAAACAAACACTCGCTGTACTATACTGGCAAGCAAATTCTCCAGAGAAGAAATGCCATCTGTGTTTGGCTTGCAGTTTCTCACATGAGGAGCGAAGAAACAGTATTGGAATTTCTTAAAATATCTGCCAAGAAAATAAAAAGATTTACATACACGAGGTGAATATGAACTTTTAAAATGCAATCATCCATTAATGCGTTTCTGGTAGGAGTAGTACTCTTAAGGGTACTTTACACGCTGCGATATCGGTACCAATATCGCTAGCGAGCGTACCCGCCCCCGTCGGGTATGCGACATGGGCAAATCGCTGCCCGTGGCGCACAACATCGCTAACACCCGTCACACGGACTTACCTTCCCTGCGACGTCGCTCTGGCCGGCGATCCGCCTCCTTTCTAAGGGGACGGTTCGTGCGGCGTCACAGCGACGTCACATGGCAGCCATCCAATAGCAGAGGAGGGGCGGAGATGAGTGGCCAGAACATCCCGCCCATCTCCTTCCTTCCTCATTGCCGGTTGACGCAGGTAAGGAGATGTTCGGCGTTCCTGCGGTGTCACACATAGCGATGTGTGCTGCTGCAGGAACGACGAACAACATCATACCTGCAGCAGCAACGATATTAAGGAAATGAACAATGTGTCAACGAGCAACGAGTTTTCACGTTTTTGCGCTCGTTGATCGTCGCTCATTGGTGTCACATGCTGCGATGTCGCTAACGGAGCCAGATGTGCGTCACTAATGACGTGACCCTGACGATATATCGTTAGCAATTTTGCAGCGTGTAAAGCACCCTTTAGGCTAAGTGCCCACACTGCAGATTTGGGGCAGACATTTTCTACATGAAATCTGCACCTTCCGGAGAAAAACGCACCAAAAAAATGCATGCTTTTTGGTGTGTTTTTGGTGCATTTTTAGTGCATTTTTGTACCATGCAATTTTTAATGAAGGCATTGGGTAGAAGAGCTAACAAAATGCTGGAAGAAATGCCCCAATAATTGACATGATGCAGATTTTTTCTGCAACAAAAATCTGCACCAAATCTGCAAGGAAAAAAAACAGTGTGGGCACAACACTTCAGAAATTTCATAGACTTTGGTGGCTTCAGGATAGACATGCAGATTTTGATGCAGTTGTCAAAAAACGCACTGTGTGCACATATCATAAGTCATAATGCATCAAATGGATGAAAATATGGAGTTATAAGCCACTGACAACCAATAAAATACTTTTTTTTATCTTGCAGACCAATGATTGGCTGTCAGTAGCTTATGATCCAGCATTTACAGTTTGATCCATTTTTTTGAAGGACACTGAATGAGTGTGAAACGCGTAAATGACTTGTCTCTGTTTGGGTTTTAGAATCACAAATAAAGCCTGGGCACCAATTTATCTGCAGGACAACACTTCTGTTGTCCCAGCAAAGGATGATCCGACTGTCCTTGCAGGCTTTATGCACAGTTGGATGAGCTGAATGCTATTTTTACATTGCAAGAGGTGAATGGTTCAGTTTGGACATTAAGAAAATACAACGGGCAATATGTAAAAAAAGAGTGTAATAGGGCAGCTGAGCTTGTTAGCTATAATGATCAGTCCAAGACAATGCTCCATTTTCCCAGAAAATAATAGTTGATCTAATTAGTTATGATGGCTGGGGAACAAGGCCAAATTTGAAATAAGAAGCCTTGTTCTGTTTAATGTGAACTTGTCAGGTGCAATATGCACCCAGAACCACGAGCAGTTCTGGGTGCATAGCTCTAATCCCTGCCTAACCGTCCCTGTATCTAGTAGCATAGATAAAGAGGTATTTAGAAAATGTATTTCTAAAGATCCTTTATGATATGCTAATGAGCGCAGGGACTAGTCGCAAGGATGATAGTTCCTGTGCTTATTCCGCCCTCTTAGCATGTTAGCACACTCACAGGGGCTTATTGCCCAGCGTCATCATCGGCAGTGACGGGTGTATCGGTGTCCGTTGCACTGCCTTAGAGTGCCGGGCTCAGGGTCAGTGCGCATGATCAGAATAACCCTGGACTTCCTGACATGCGCACTACATCAGTTTGAAGCACCTGGCTTCGTAGTGTGCATGACTGGAAGTCCGGGGACTTCTGATCATGCGCACTGAGACAAAAAACAGTATCGGCTGCAGTGACAGTAGAGAGGTGAGCGACCATGCCTCTGACGCTTCGCATTCATTAACATGTTAGCACACCCAAAGGGGCATGCTTACATGCTAAGGGGGCCAACTAGCCACGGGAAGTAATGCCCTTGCGACTAGCTGCTGGCCTCATTGGCATAAACGATCTTTAAAAATACTTTCTAAAGATCCCTTTATCTATGCTACTATAGGCTGGGACGGTTAGGCAGGGATTAGAAATATGCACCTGTGACGCCCTGGACTAGCCAGGTAGTCACAGGTAGGCCCTTGCAAAAACACCCGTCCCCTAACAAGGTAACAGCAGCCAACCTAAAAACATGAGTCACCCCTCTCAGGTCTTGATGTTCACACCAGGGGGCGGAGCCAGGCGGTTAGCCATGCCCACCGAGGAGTTCGGATAGCCTGAGGCGGGAAAAACACAAGAGTTGAGTTTTGGAAGTGAAGGAGAGTGGTAGTAGACTGGAAACGTCTGTCAGGGATCTGGGTCGGAGCCCGGATACCCAGTGACCAGGAGGAAGACAGTGTTTGCCGCCTGCAGGAGCCGGGAAGACGGCGGTGGAACCGTAAGGGAGCGGGACAGGGTAGTGGCCTGCCGGTACCGAACCGGGGAACCAACTGAAAACCGGAGCACCAGGAGGGCTACTCAGACCCAGAACAAGGTCCAGAACCACTGGACCACGTCAAATTCACTGATTGAGGTCTGGACCTTAGGTCCTTTCCCATCCCAAGACCCGAAAGACAGCAACAGCCAAGCGAGGGGGATAGAAAGCCACCGCTCAGGCAGAGAGATCCCACGGGCCAGCGCCTGCGGGCACACATAAAGCCGGGGAGCGGACTACCATTGCTGAAGCATAGGCAGTCAAGTTCTACAAAAAGAGGTGCAGGAGAAAGGCGGGAACCACCGAACCGGGTGGGGGACCAAGCGCAGCCGGCTGCGGGCACTGACCACCATCCTTTTGGTTTACCAGAGACTCCGGTGTATCTGTCATAGTGAGTACAACAGTGCCCTCGGGCTGCGCACCGCACCGCACTGCACCAACACGCCAACACCTCGCAACCACCAGGCCCATCACCCCCTGCCCACGGAGGGGTCAACACCAGGCTGCACAACACCGTCCTTGGGAGCCTAGTTAACAGCAGCGGTGGTGTCCACATTCACCACAACCCATGGGTGTCGTCACGAACTTACATCCCTAAACACCACGGCCTCGGCCGTGAACCTCCCCCACCGAAATCCCTACACGTAGCGCCAGCTTCCCTTCAGAGCGACGTCACCTCCGGGTCCGGAGGCGCTCGAGCCACCCACCAAAACGAGCCCGGATCCGAGCGGCTCGGCCGGCAGCCGAGCGCAGGGCGGTACACACCCAGAACTGCTTGTGGTTCTGGGTGCATATTGCACCTGACAGGTTCACTTTAAGAATATAATCCAAGTGTATAAAATATTACTCTGAATATTGGACTCCAGTCCTAACATCTATTATTATGCATTTTTTTCAAGTGCTATATACTGTATCTAGAATCTTAACCTTTCCGCTCAGCCACGGGGTTTGATTTTCCATAAAACATGAAAAGGACGAGGTTTACCAACAGTAATCAAACTCTAATTTCTTAACTGTAGGTTAGAAAATTAAGACGGAATGTGAGAACTGTGAGCTGTGAAATTCATTTTTTTTTCAAATGCAGAAAGAAAATCATTTTTTGTGTTGTCATTCTTAAAATAAGTATTATTAATGCTGTAAATGTATAATGTGGCAGATGTTTAAAAAAAATAATTGAAGTAGCCAATTATAGTATTCACATGGGGCCTTAGTAAGTACAGTATAATCATTCATATTTCCTAAAAATCTGCAGATCCCCGGAGATACCACCTGTTCCCAAGATATTCTATAAATAACAGAGTTTTGACATCAATGTCTACACTGTTAATGGGTGAAGCAGAAGAAATCACTCTGTGACACTTGGTATAAATAGTGCAGAATTTATAGGGATGAATAGAATTGGGAACCTGAAGACTCATCTCTTCCAACAAGCCTACAACCTACAATAACCCTCAGTCCAGTACACCACTGCGCAACCGGCTCTGTCCTCACCTATTGTACACTTACCTATTCTCTGTAGACTGTGAGCCCTCACGAGCAGGGTCCTCTCTCCTCCTATACCAGTCTGTTTTGTATTGTTAATGATTGTTGTACGTATACCCTCTTTCACTTGTAAAGCGCCATGGAATAAATGGCGCAATAATAATAATAATAATAATGATTATGATCTACTTTAAGATGTGACAGAAGATAACTGGTGCCAGTCCAAGATCATCTTCCCAATGGAAAGACCACATCTCCTTATTTTGATTTCTTTAACTCAGTGATCTTTATGTATACATTTTTTTTTCTCATAGCACATAGGAATCATGAGAATTCTAGAAGGATATTGATATATAGTCCCCCCAAAATTATTGTGTCTCTGATTAAAGCTCCACTTGTTTTTTTCATAGAAATCTGTACCTACTTGTTAAGCTGAATCGTCTCAATTAAAATGAAATATTTCAATGAAGAATGTGGAGCTATGTGTGACATGTAAATGAGAATTCATTTCATTTCTGGGATTATTTTATAGATTTCCCTTCATGGGGTGGGGAAAACATGCAGGTGATCTTAGCTGTGGGGACAAATTTTGTTTCACGGGGATAACTTACAATGTTACTTACATATGAGTGAGATTTCTGAGTGGTTTAAACATTCTTCTCTGAATATTTGGAATTTCAATCCCCTCAAGGCTTCTGAAGTACAAAATATAATATATCCAATATTGTAAGGAGTCAATTCTTTATAAAATGCAAAAAAGCACAGTCCCATCTAGACACTGATGTCTGAATGGGTCCTAAACACTCTTTTATCACCCAACAGGACAGTTTATCAGAATTGGTCACTTAGGTAGTATTGTTAGGCAATCTTACTGTACTAATTAAGTGGCTCAAAAGTTTAGGTTAGGTTTATGCACATATTTATGATCAACTACTTCTGGAATACCCAATATGTATAAACCTCTTTGCGGTCCACACTTTACTCTCCGCTAACAACTTAAAATGTCAAAGCAGTATAATCAGCTTGTAGGATGTTGTACAGCTGTGATGTGGAGGGGAAACTGGCTGTCAGACACAGCCAGACTCTGCACAGAGAAGATTAACATGGTTTATTACCATGTTTACCTTTTTGATCTCTGGAAACGCAGCGCTGAGCCAGTGCTTATGTATACAGATATACAGACTAGGAAGCACTGGCATTGTTTCCTCTTAAAAACCAAATGATTATGTGATGGCTTGGTGTAGAGAGAGAGAGTGGTAGTTGCTAGATCCTAGGAGACCCAGTTATCTCTGATATGTAGGTAAGAAGCTGCATGTTCCATTTAACTGGGGCAAATAAACCAGCCATGGTTACAGGGGAGATCATCAATAAAAATGATGTATTAATATGTAAAAAGAAAAGAGATGCGTCTAGTCCAACTATCCAATTAGCTGTATCTACTCTCCATCTGTGGAAAAAAAATATATAATATAATATATAATATAATATAATATAATTTGAACAGAAAGGGTAAAGCAATTTAAATACTTTGCTAGCAATCTTCTGTGATTGTAAAAAAAAAAATATATAGATACTAATTTCCTTTATTCTACATTTCCCCCCAATATCAGCAAAAAAAGGGAACACAGAATGACATAAAAATTAAGACCTATGTATTGTGAGAAAAAGGAAAAAATTATTTGAATATCCAAAAATGGAGCTATTAAAAAGTCATACAATAAAACTCGAATGTGTTCCAGGTCAGGAAGGAGGAAAACTGGTCCAGTTCTGAACTTGTTAAATAAAAAAATCCATCCATTAATAATCTGTAGATCTGTCATCATGTAATCTATTGCTGATTACACAGAGCAATCACGTTTTATAGATTTACAAGAGAAGATTGCATAACAAATAAAATAAAGTTTTTAATTCTAAGTGCTCTACTTACAAAGATTTCAGTGTAAAGACATAATCAAACTGGTCCGGTTGAATCTTTTGCAGGGGGTTGTAAGAAATATTCCTGGATGCAGGAAGGAAGAGAATAGATGAGTGAGACCTTTGGACTGTCACATTTTATGAAGAAGATAAATACTAACAAGTTAACCAGTTATACATTTTTTCTTACATTTCCAGGGGAATAACAAATATACAGAATAAAATAGAAAGCTGAAAAGCTGCTTTAGAATTGTTATCCTATAGAGAAAAGTCAGGAGAGCTGAGAGAGCCTCTCAAAGAGGTGTTATCAAGTTTGAAATCTGTTCCCTATCCACGGGACAGGGGATTACTTCCTGATCGTTGGGGGTCTGACTGCCTTGCCCCCACTGTTTCCAAAAACTAGAGATCTGGAGTCCCGGCTGAATGGAGCAGAGGTCGATCATGTGCACTGCCTTTCCATTCATGTTAGGACCCCTTCACACATCTGTGCAAAACACGAAAGCTTTGCACGATCCGTTGTGGAGTTCCATGTGCCATCCATGTGTCAGTGTGTGTGTGTACATGGACAGAATAAACTTGTATACTTACCTGTGTCCGGCTCTGCTGTCAAACTTGCTTCCGGGTCTGCAGTCAGTGCAGTGAATATTAAGGAGGAATAATGAGTGGAACACGGAAGCAACAGCAGCATCGGAGACAGGTAAGTATAAAAATCCTCTTTTTGCAATGACTTGGTTGTCCTCCGGTATGTGTCACACTAATGTCACACATATCACATCAGTGTGCGGTGTTTGTGACATCTGTGTTGCCAGCCAGAAATGGACATGTCGTCATATGGAGCACACAAATACATGTGCTCCTCACGGACACATGGTCCATGTGAAAAAATGGACGTGTGAGCAAACCCATTGAATTTCATGGGTCTACGTGTGTTCGTCCGTGTCTTCGGTACATGTGGAAACAGACACCACACATACCGGAAATACGGATGTGTGAAGGGGACCTTAATAGAAGCGCCGAATATCAGCTGAGCTCAGTGCTCGGCAATCTCCACTGCTCCCATTAAGAATGAGTAGGGTAGTACACATGATTGACCTCCGCTCCATTCAGCCAGGGTCTATGGATTAATGGGGGCCACGGCAGTCGGACTCCCAACGATTGGAAAGTTATCACCTATTCTATGGATAGGGGATAGCATTCAAACAGGAGAACACACCTTTTAACCACAAGCTTTGATAACATAAATGTGTTGTCTGGGTCAATAAATTAGTGCATGAGAGAGCACACATGAAAATTTCACTCTGCTATCCCCTATTTCTTGCGCTTGTATACTGTTATATTTGTGCTGAATTTCAATATCTTTAGTTTCAGTTGGTTTACAGATTTAATGTGGTAACTAAAACCCCAGAGGCTTACAATTGGGATAATTGCTTCATGTCCTTGAGTAAAGATGGGGAGAAATCTTCTATTCTGTTATTAGCCAAGTCTCTGTCAAAAAAAAAATCACACATTAATTATACACATGGATTAATTATGCATTTTTTCATTGTTTTGAAAACCCCTCCATCAAAAGCAATTATGAATTTTGTTTCATTTCACGCTTTTTTCCTTGTGTGACACTATTTCCATTTTAGGACTTATATTATTTCTTTCCCTTCTTGTGTCAATGACTAGTCCTGGCTTTCTGTTACATATACTAAGTGACATTAGGGAACACTTACAGCTCATCCAGTCTAGAGAGAGATGAAAAAGTGTTGTCACTTATTGTGAGGATTCTATTCTTCCGCAAAACTCTGGAAAACAAAGATATCAATTCAGACGCAAATTCACAATGTAAGAAAACACTTATAAGAAAGAGCAGAAGTGTGCAAACAAGAGGGATACTCCAATTTATATAGAAAGACAATCTTTATTACAAAAAGAGAACACAGGATCACACACAGTTAAAAGCATTTAAAAGGCATATAGCCACATGTATCTACCAATCCAATCCTCTGTTGAGGTATGAAAAAACCCCTGCTCCCCAAGGGAAAACAATGGTGTGACACAGAGCAATATAATATATATAAGGGAACCGCCAAACAGTTTAGATTACAAATATATATGTATACCATACAAGGTCATGAGGTGGTACATAAAGCATATTATAAATTGCAAAGTCATATATTTTACTGAGTGGAGATAGTACCTAAAGCATATTACTGAACATGCTGTAGTATTATATTATACAGAGCCACCATAAGGTCATAAGGGACTCTGCAAAGAATACAATTCCCCAAACAAGGTTCCCCATAAGAATAACCTATAGGTATAACCCACCCCTGATGAAGTCACCCCAGTCGGTGACGATACGCGTGGGGACTATACCCACTGCTACTCTAACTTATGGGTAATTTGGCAATGGCTGGTGACTAGAGCTTAACATCTTTATACCTATAGGTTATTCTTATGGGGAACCTTGTTTGGGGAATTGTATTCTTTGCAGAGTCCCTTATGACCTTATGTACATATGAAGAGCATCATAAACGTTAATGGGTACATGTTCAATCCTTAAAACCCACAGATAGAATATTCATGTGAGAAATGGATGTCTGAATAAAACCCACAACTTTCTTCAGTCTGTAGGTTTATGGATGTTGAAAATAAGTATTAAAACAATACTCATATCCTCTATACTGTATGACTTCAGGGAAAGCAGCCAAGAGGCAGGAAAAGGTGGGAAATAGAGCTGGAGTGACAGAGGCTTCAGATCTACAATACTCTTCAGCCTCATTTGTATATCAATTCAAACACTGATTTCTCAGTAACAGAGGAACAGGTAGGCCATGTACAGGTATTGCTGGACTTGTGTTTGAAAGAGTGTACATGTACCAGTGCATCTCAATAAATTCGAATGTCATCAAAAAGTGAATTTATTTCAGTAATTCAATACAAAAAGGGAAACACATATATTATATAGAGTCATTACAAACAGAGTGATCTATTTCAAGTGTTTATTTCTGTTAATGTTGATGATTATGGCTTACAGCCAATGAAAACCCAAAAGTCATTATCTCAGAAAATTAGAATAATTATTACCACAAAACACCTATATATTATTTAAACTCTATATAATATATGTGTTTCCCTTTTTGTATTGAATTACTGAAATAAATTACCTTTTTGATATTTTAATTTATTCAGATGCACCTATATGTATAAATAGGTTGGGGTGTGAAATCCTGGTAACAGATTCCCTTCAAAATTTCTATATTCATGTTTTAAATTTTTTTACTGCTTTATTATTGTTGTATTTTGTACATTAAGTAACTTGGCATTTGAGGTGTTATACTTGAGGGTCTTACCTCATATTTTATATGGATTACTTCTTTTAACCATATAGGGGTTTTGTTTGTGTGTGTTTTGCTAAGTGTTATAATCTGTGTCTTATCTTGTACTGTATTTATTAATCAATAATATAGTTTATTATATTTGTATGTACTCCTTTTCTTTGCTATAGCCATTTCTTTGCAATTACTAGAGACAGGCGGATCGATTTGTGAGACTCCAAACCATTGGTCAGGCCAGTAGTCTTTAAGGCTCACAAGAATCTCTTACCTTCTAGGATAACTGGCATGGCTTTGATTGCCTAGGGAAAGCATGGCACCACAATGATGACTTCACACCAGCCCGGCTAATCAAAAGCTGCTCCAGGGATCTAGGAAGGCAGGAGATTTGCAACCCTCACATCCAGCAGACAGAGACAACTACAGTCCAATTAATTGATCTGCCCATCTCTAATATTTTCATATTGCCACAACCATGGTCTATTTTAATAGTAATGCTGATCCCCAACTTTTTTCTCTTTAGGAAATAAATTGATAGCATAGAAACTTGGCTTTCCAAGCACTGCTGACAATTTTTTATAGGGAATTAGAGTAGTTAGAAGTCTCCCGCAACCCCAGATCCTTCAACAATGTCTCTGAAGAGACAACCAACAAGAGTTAAGTAAAATCATTTTATTTAGTTTTGCTTCAGAGTGCATAAATTAATAGTCGCATAATCTGTAACATGAGATGTGCAATGAGCAATCTGTCATATAATGAATATACTAAGTCCATAAATATAATGCTTGTGTCAAATACTATGCAGATCCCTTAACTAGTGCAGGATTATACTTCTCTTCAGAAGGCAAATCCATTGCTAAAAACCTCAGAGTTCATTATGTAAAATAATAAGATTTCAGACTAGTTTTTGCTGATTATGTCTTTGTACGGAAAATAGAGCATTAACTGATGTACATTCACTTTTAGTAATTTCCGAGCCAGCAATTTTTAGAGAGAGAGAGTACAATCATATAATAGACAGTTCATTTTAGTGTTAAACTATCTGAAATGTTATAATTTGTAGAAATAAATAACAGGTAACAGTGTTGGGATTCTCTGGGGGGGTCCTGAAATGCACAATTTATGCATGATTTATTTGTATTAAAGGGAAACTATCACCCCTAAAAACATTAATTAAACATTAAATTACACTTTGTTTGCAAATGAGGGGGTTCAGTGCACCCTTGGCATGGCCACGAATGTAGCGCACTATGCCATCCCATCTATTTGTATACTGAGCACTTTGTCCTATCTTGATTGACAGCACCCAAGCTCTGCCTGAACTCAATCAGTGGCTCAGTACAGACACTGTGGATGAGCTTACATAGTGTCATTATTGGCCCTCATCTCTGGCTCCTGTCTACAGTACAGTACTAAGCGATGAGCGCTTTGAGTTTCACCGTGTGAGTGCGGCTTGACTTCTATAGTGTCCGTGTGGAGGCGCACTTGAGTCCTGTCAATTAACCTATGACAAATTGCTCAGTATGCAAAATAAGGGGGCTTTATAATGTGCTGGACACTTGCACCGAAACCCCACAATTACATACAAAAAAATATTTTTCAGTCATCTAAACCGCTAAACTACCACAGGTTTGGATTTTATTAGGCTCCTTGCCCCAGCGTTCAGTCCTCTATGACAACATGGAAGTGAAGACTACCCTGACTGACGGCCACAGAGGACTGGACTACACATCAGACCACACGGTGAAAATCTGTTTTTGATCTACTCTAGTCTTACAGTTCATTCTCTGGGCCTCATGTTGAAAACCTGTCCCAGAAAAAGTAGAATTTCTTTCTATTGAATATAAACTGGACTTTGAGTGTTTCCCAAAATGTACATTAATTTTTCGGGCAATTATTTTTTTTAAATGCAGGGGTCCATAAATGACTTTGTCATTGTAGTTCTGGTAGCCATTTCTGCTATGTTGACCATTATTTTCATTTTGTCACTGTTTTTTACTTATTAGTTGTCACTACTATTTGGTGATACATTTTGTCAATCAATTTTAATTATTTCCTCCTTTAAATAAAAAAACAAAACAAGACTCCATAAGTGATATGAAATGCTTACATGCAGTGGGAACATCAGTCAAATGCTCCCACCTAGTTGTGTCGTAAACATGTCTGACCACAGACTGGTGACACTGTGAGTTACACTCAGTAGATGTTCTATCTATCCACATTTTAAGAGCCAAGACAAATACTTACAGAACAGTTAATGTAGTGCAGGAACTGAATGTTGTGTTCTTTAAACTGGGGATATAATTGCCTTCAAAATCCCTGTAAAGTAAAATTCACAGTAAACTGTATGAGACTGTTAAAGGGGACAGTTAGCATTCAGTTAGTTGCACCAAAATACTGACATTATAAGACCACGTGTGCGTTGACTAATTGATGAGTTTTTACCTCATTATTTGTAGCCAAAACCAGGAGTGGAACAATCAGAGGAAAAGTATAATAGAAACACGTCACAACTTTTGTATTTTTCACCCACTCCTGGTTTGGTCTTACAAATACTGAGGTAAAATACTGACCAAATACTGAACATGTGAATGTGGCCATAGTTGTGAGGAGATCGCTGTGGCACATGTAGTCAACGCCGTATTTTATGATGCATGGACGCCGTACCTCACGATGCATGGACGCCGTACCTCACGATGCATGGACGCCATATCTCCCGATGCACTGAGGCTGGAGAGACACCCAAACTAGGAAGCTACAATCTTGGATGCTTATCTACTTTCCATACTTGTGGAAGGATGATGAAAACAATCTCACTTGGATTAACCTAGTTAAAGGGCTTTTCCGTGTCTGAGAAGAAAAACTGCAGTCACTCTATATGACTGAAGACTGAGGAATTGTGATAATGTACAATGTGCATACTTTCACAATTTTCCTGTATTCCTCATGTGAGTAAGCAGAAAACACATTAAAAAAATATGAATTTACTTTTTTTTGCAGGAAAAGGGTAAATCATGCACTTTAACCCTCCCACTGCGAATCCTGAGAAGTGATCAGCAAGAGGAATAGACCATTACTGTTTTTTCCAAGCATAGTAACAGCAGCTGTGAGAGGTCATGGTGAGAAGGGAATAAATAGCTGTGACTTCTTTCCTTCTGTCAAAATCACCGTGAGATCTATTAATAAATCAGATTGCTGTTCTGTATAGATATAATGGCGCAGTATATCAGAGCATCTTACACACAGGGATGGGGCGCCCTCCTCCCTACATGTACGACAGTCTGCTACACTGCGCCATTATATCTACACAGAACACCAATCTGATTTATGTATAGATCTCACGGTGATTTTGACAGTGTCACTATCTTAAAGGCATATCCCTACACAAGAATCTATTGTGTCTGATGAAGACCCAAATATAGGGGTCGAAACATTCCATTTTTTGGATTGCCTGTATAATAAAGTCCTTATATTCATTTTTGATGTGCAAAGTTTTCTTGTATCTAATGACGGGTTTGAACCCTTATTAATCACCCATAATTCCAAGTGTGCCATAAACCCTATTCTGCATGTAATTAGCATTATCCAATGTGACAGGTTACCTTTAAGTAAAGACCCCCAAATAAGTGGCAACTAAAGATAGCTGCAGGAAAGACCTGGCAATGCATCTCAATGGAGGAAATTCAGCATTTGTCCTGGACAACCCCTTATCTCATTCCGTATTAGATATGTGGACGCTGTGGAGGGGGGTTTTCCACTAGGATAGCAATCCCATCTAATAGCCGGCTGCCGATGTATGGAAACGTGTAGCTGCCCATGCCCTCACTTTATTTTGATGCCACCTCTTTTGATCATAGCAAAATTTCACATCACAGCAAATGGTCCTCAATATATTTCTAGTCACCAGTTTAAACTTCATAAACTGAGAATAATAAAGCTCAACAGTTATAATGTGTTTCCTCTTCTTAATTGAAAACATACTTACAGCCAGTTTAGCCTTGGCATGTACTGACAAAGAGATTTATCTGGCATCCGGCCCAAGAAGTTGTTCAGCATGACTCTGGAAGATATAGGAATTAACGGCATTTTAGCCTACATACAGAAGAATGTTTTATAGATATTGACTTACAGGAAAATAAAACACAAAACCTTTGCCAGTTTTCATCACAGAAAATATTCTTTCCTATAATTAATTTCTAAATTATAACCTTAATTCCCATTTTTCATTACATAGGCAGCCAGCCCTTGTTTGAATGTTCATTGTAGCTTCCAATCCTGTGCATTGCAAGGAATGTTTAGTTTTATATTTTGTTTATATTTTGCTATGTTCTTACGTATACTGCCAGCTTATTAAAGTTTTTCTGTAATATTTTATACTGTCTTAAGATTTCAACAAAAACTGTCACTTTATTTTTTATCTCATCCAGAAGTGTATTTTGTAGGGTGTTGGAATGCGCAAGTGTATTGTCATTGTGGAAGTCAGGGACAGACAGACAGAAGAGGGCCCATGTGCATGATCAGTACATGGGCCCCAGATCCTATACTCCAGTAGTTCACAATAATGTACTTCTTTGGAGGCTGAGGTGGGACCCCATTCTTCTTGGTGCTCCAATTACTCAAGCAATGTCCTACTCATTCTCTTCTGTTCGGAGCTTTCAAGCATGCAAAAATGCCATATAGATCTGGTAGATGAACTGTACTCTTTCCGCAGCTATTATCCACGGCAATAAGAGTACTGCTCATGTGCCATCCCAGGATCACACAGCACATGCACAAGATTTCACGTCAGCAGAAAGTAAGTCAATGCTCAGTCTGTCAGTCAAGCCAAGGAGGAGGGGCAGGGCAAGGTTTCCTTCCAAACATGAACACGTGCACTGATCAAGTGAGTCTCACCAAAATTATACTTGGGTAACTTACAACAGTATAAGTGAATTTAATCCTTGGAATATTTGTGGAGAGATCCGATTAATTTTGTTGTTCTCAATAACTCTGTTGAAAATAACAGAAAATCAATTAAACACATAACAAAGATTGATTTTATTGTAATGTATCTTGTGACATACTTATATCTTTAATATATATTGTGAGTTTTAGATATACACAATTTAAACTGTAATTTAAAGCCTCTTTAGTTTGATCACATATATTTTTTTAAAGGGTTTATCTGAGTTATACCGAACGCCCTACATACAGCAATACTGCTAAAATAATGGAACAAATGTGACGCCCTGGGCAAGCCAGGGGTCACAGGTCACAACATCACACGCACCCCACATTCCCTGCAGGAACACCAGGCTAACCTAAAATCCTTGTTGCCTTCCTCCAGGGGCTGATGTCCACACCAGGGGGTGGGCCAGGCGGTTGGCTCCGCCCACCGAGGAGTTCACAGCCCTGGAGACGGGAGGAACCAGGCAGTTGAGCTCAGGCAGAGCTTGAGTGAGAACAGAGTTCAGCTAGGGAAGTGAAGGAGTAAACAGTGAAGTGGTAAAGGAGGACAGTAAGAGTGGCGACAGAAAGTGACAATTAAGCAAGCCTGAAGTTGGTCCGGTTGTGTGCCCCGGACTGTGACAGCAAGGTCAGCAGACGGCGGTGATAGTCTGCAGGGGGACTGTTCGGAGGTTGCTGGAAGGACCGCGGACGGGTGGTGACCCGGCGGCACCGGAGCAGTATACGAACAACAGTCAGCACCAGGGCAGGGGCCTTTCAGATCCCGGCAAGGCTAGGAGTCGCCATAATTTGCTAAATCCGTCAGTGAAGGGGACCTCTGTCTCCTAACAACCAAGTCCCGATTGAAGGCAACAGCCCGACCGTGAAGGGGAGACACCGCCACCGCCAGGGCACCAGTTTCCCAGGGCCAGCGCCTGCGGGCAAAGTAGGGCTCCTTCGGCCCAGATTGAAGCCGAGGAGTGGGTAACCGGTGGGGACCCATCGCTACCAAGAGACTTTACATAGGTGCAGGGAAGAGACCGTCACCGCTAACTGCAGGGAACCACAGCACCGTAACCATCCGAGGGACCCGTCCAACCAGCCGTTTGTTTACCGAGAACTGTGTCGTGTTTACTGGCTGAGTAAGTACCTCCGTGCCGTGCGGCACAGCGCTGCCCCTGCGCCCCTGCACCCCCACAGGCCCCATACCCACCTGTCCACCATAGCAACCCCATCACTGGGCCCCGGGAGCACCAAGACCCCTACCCACGGAGGGGCAAATCAACAACTGGCTGCTCCGTACCATCACTCCCGGGCTCCCCAGAAAGAGCAGCGGTGGTGTCCACTTAATCACCACAACCGTGGGTGGCGTCACGGACAATAAACTATCCCAAATCCCAATCCCCTTTCACTGATGGGCGAGGAGCGCCGCTCGAGTCCCCGGGATCCGGCCCATCGCTCGAGCCACCGAGCAGCAGCGGCAGCAGGCCGCAGCAGCCACAGCGGCAGCCGGACCCGAGCAGTGGGAGAGCGCGGCGTCCCCTCCTCCGCCCGCCACACAAACACTCACCTCTGTTGCTGCTCCCCACTGGTGTACTGTTAACTTTGGCTACAAATGTCACAGCCTGTACACGGCATGTGACGCTTCAGCCTGTATGGGCATGTAGGTCATAGGAAGCTGTATAAATGGTACCTCAATATCTGTGATCTGATGTCTTATTCCAGAAAAATCCATGTTTTTCCTATACAGTTGAAACGTGATCAGCATCATATTCAGAGGTTGTCTTTTCAAAATAGATGTATGAGTGCTGCCAGCATTACTGCAGTGTTTAACACTAGAACTACTGGACTCGTGACACCTATATAGAAATACATAGTGCAAAGTAGTCAAAATGACTACCTCAGTAGTTCTAGTGTTAATGTGGTGGTGGGTCAGCCTGTCAATGCTAAGACCATACGCTGCACACTACATCAAATTGGTCTGCATGGCTGTCATTCTAGAAGGAAGTCTCTTCTAAAGATGATGCACAAGAAAGCCTGGAAACAGTTTACTAAAGACAGGCAGACTAAGGACATGGATTACTGAAACCATGTCCTGTGGTCTAATGAGACCAAGATAAACTTATTTGGTTCAGATGGTATCAAGTGTGTATGGCAACAAGGTGAGGAGTACAAAAACAATTGTCTTGCCTACAGTCAAGCATGGTGGTAGGAGTGTCATGGTTTGGGGCTGCATGAGTGCTCCTGGGTGTGTGGAGCTACAGTTCATTGAGATAACCATAAATCCTGACATGTATTGTGACATACTGAAGCAGAGCATGATCCCCTGCCTTCGGGAACTGTGCCGCAGAGCGGTATTACATCATAATAATGACCCCAAACACACCTCCAAGATGACAACTGCCTTGCTAAAGAAACTGAGGGTAAAGATGCTGGACTGGTCAATCATGTATCCAGACCTAAACCCTATGGAGCATCTGTAGGGCATCTGTGACGCCCTGGCCTATCAGGTCGTCACAGGGTATTGTGCAACCTGCCCTTCTGCATAGTATCCGCATCCTCCTTGGTTATGGATCCCTGTTCTTTGGTGTTGCTAAGATCAGAGCCAGTCAAAACCCTAGGAACACTTTGCACCACACCCACCAGACATACCATTGGGGGGCCTGAAGGGAATAGAGCCGCCCATTTGGGGGGTTGGTAGGGGAAAGTGAAAAAGTGAGAGAAGTGAAAAAGGAGTGGAAGGAGTAGGAGGTGAAGTGGTGACTTTCGGAGGGAGAGATCACCGGTTTAGAGCAGGGCTCCTGAAGACTACTAGGTGGCAGGCGTTGGTCTGGGCCTGGTAGGAGCTGGAACCCCAGTCACAGGGGATCGTGTCAAGGGGCACGGATCTGCTGAGGAGGGCAGTTGGCGGCCTTGAGCCATCTCAGGGCAGGGGCCAGGGCACAACGGGGTACGCGGACCCTAGGCCAGGAAGTAGCTTCAAGCGTCCTGGTAATTTACCCGACGGGGGTGAAGTCTTCAAGATTCATCCCTCACCCGCTCCAAAATCGGGGTACTAGCGCAACGAGGGGATAGGACTTTTCCCAAAACACAGTCCATCAAATCGCAAGCGTGAACCCTGAGAGCAAGCTCACTCCATTAGCCATATGGGTGAGCGGGACCTGATTAGTTCCACACTATAGGGTCCAACAGTTAAGAAGGTGCCACGAAAAAGGTCACAGGCTAACAAATAACACCAAGGGCATGGATCCAAGCATGCTCCCTCCTTGCTGCAGCGGTGCTCAGAATTCTGGTTTACAAGCTGTCGGTGTCAGTAGACTTGGACTGAGTGAGTACACAGAAACCCTTTCCTTTCTCAATGGTACCTCTTAGCTGCCACCACCGGGCCCTGGGGCACAACCCCCTACTTACGGAGGGGTTAGACACCTTGCTGTCATACCACCGCCACCGGGCTCCCCCCAAACAGCAGCGGTGGTACTCCATCTTACCACGCACCCCGGGTGGCGTCATTAACTTCTAACTCCCCTATACATACTCCCCTTTTCAAATTCGAGTGTCCGCACAAACCCCCTGGGTCCGGAGACCCCTCGAGACACCGCGGTTCCGGATCCAAGCAGCTTGGCCGCTGACACGGAGGCAGTACACATCCTCAAATAGAAGATGGAGGAGAGCAAGGTCCCTAACATACACCAGCTCCGTGATCTCTTCATGGAAGAGTAGAAGAGGATCCAGTGGCCCCTGTGAAGCTCTAGTGAACTCACTTTTGTGATACACTGTATAAACGCAGACATATAGATTGTCAAGGGTTCTCTCTTGGGAGTAAATGGATTCAGCCTAAAATCATGTTCTAACATTTTAAAAAATCTCTTCAATAATGAATTCAGTGGAGTTGTATTGTTCACCTGTGTCCATACTGGCAGAAAGTCATTTAGAATGTCATCAATGCTGCGGTGCACTTCTGTTTTGTTGAAATATGGAATGTCTTACAGGGACATAATAATAATAGTGGAAATAAATACGTGATATAATAACCTCACTGTCACAGTAATAATTACATGGCATAGAAGGATATAAGTGGCATAGGAGTGTTGCTGTCCATGACTACAATGCTTAATAGTGTATTTTTCTGTTAGTAAAGTATTTTCTATATCCTATGAAATAATTATTATGACCTTTATTGAACAAAACCCCCCAGTACATTCACAATGTGATGTCAGCAGAGAAGCCGCTATATAAATCTTTAAAGGGAACCTGCATTTAATCATTTAATATAATTTGTCATGGAATATTCACTATAATGAACATGTACTTAAAATATAAGTTAAAGGGAACCTCTATGTGAAAAAACACTATTAGCGTGCAGATATTTGATTATTCTGCAGGTTAATAGCATTTAAAATCTGCCTGGCGCCCGCACTTCAAGTCCCACTGCCGGGATGAAATTAATTTTAATCCTCCTGGCAGCATTCAAGCTTCAGTGGTTAGCACTGCAGTCTTGCAGCGCTGGGGTCCTGGGTTCATATCCCATTAAGGACACCATCTGCAAGGAGTTTGTATGTTCTCCCCGTGTTTGCGTGGGTTTCCTCCGGGTACTCCGGGTTCCTCCCACACTCCAAAAAACATACAGATAGGGAATTTAGATTGTGAGCCCCAATGGGGACAGTGTTCCTGATGTATGTAAAGCGCTGTGGAATTAATAGCGCTATATAAAAATAAAGATTTATTTATTTTATTTTTATTCAGTCATGGGGGCGGCGCCGGAACTAATTCAGTCACTGCTCTGTGTATGGAGGGCACCAGCTGTGCCCCCTGTACTGACTGATAGCAGGATCTAATATTGAGCAGCTGGCTGTCAGTTAGTGCTCCTGCTGGTTATTGGTGAAAATCATACAGGGGGAAAAAGTATACACACCTAGAAATGAATATGTGGTAATGCCTCATTGTTCCTAAAATAAATTATTATAGTACCTAAAGCTTATGAGATAATATCTCCATAGCAGCAATGAGAAACTATAAATTGAAAAATATTCATTTCTTTCTTTCTTTATTTATTTATTTATTTTAACATGCTCAAACTGGTGGAAGAGCTTCTTTAAGAAACGAATGAATGCTTACCTTATATTTAATTTAAAGAAAAAAAATCCCCTATAAAACCCTTAGTTTACCTTGAAATCATCTCTCCTGACAAATGTAACATAAGCAATGGGACATTACATTGTCATAGCAAAACGTGATAACGAATCTCATACATTTAAAAAACACCTTTGTAAATATGAAATATTAAAATGGTTGAGATTTAATTACAAAGCATATGGTTCCAATGTAATCCATAAAAAAACTAAAACTTACAACCATTCCAGGGTATGAAGGTCTCGGAATACTCCCGGCTTCAGCGTTGTTATTACATTGTGACTTAAGTAACTGCAAAAAATAATACATTTACATAACTGAGAAGAAATTTGCTTATAAACGGCAGATTCTAGATACATGAATAATAGCACTCAGGCACTTACAGTTTTGTTAGATTATGGAGTCCTCTGAATGCATTCACAGAAATGATCTTAATCTTGTTGTGCTGTAGATATCTATTAAAATTCAGAAAAAATTATTTACTACTAAGAAGCTCAAACAGTGATTGCTGATTTGTTGTGAAACACTAGATGGCGCTACAGAATACACAAAGAAAGAAAGTATCATCAACCAAGTATATGGTGAGAGGCATCAAACAATCAGAAGAATTTACAAATCATGCAAATGACACAATTTTCAATCTAGTCCGGATGCATATCCTTTCCATTTTGTGATCAGATGCAAGATTAAAAATCACTTTCACAATCTACCATTATGCATCAAGTTGTCCATGGTAGTTTGCAATTGATAGAAGAAAAAAAAAAATCAAAGTGAAGCCTTGAAAATTATATACTGAATTAAATTGTAAATTATCTTTAACATAGGTGCTTCTTTACATGCAGATTTTTTTTTATATGCGACTGCAGACTTCTTTTTTTATGCAGATTATGCAGAATCCTTAAGGGGGCTTTACACGCTAGCAATATCGGTACCGATATCGCTAGCGTGCGTACCCGCCCCCATCGTTTGTGTGACACGGGCATATCGTTGCCTATCGTGCACAAAATTGCGCTCCCCCGTCACACGGCTTACCTGCCCTGCGACGTCGCTCTGGCCGGCGATCCGCTTCCTTTCTAAGGGGGCTGGTCGTTCCGCGTCACAGCGACGTCACACGGCAGGCGTCCAATAGAAGCGGAGGGGTGGAGATGAGCGGGACGTAACATCTCGCCCACCTCCTTCCTTCTGCGGTGTCATAAACAGCGATGTGTGCTGCCGCAGGAACGAGGAACAACATCGCTAATGAGAGGTAAACAATTTTTTGTTTTAGGACAACCTCTCCAAACGATTTTGCCCGCTTTTGCGATCGTTTTAGGTTGCACATAATTGTCACACGCTGTGATATCGTTAATGACGCCGGATGTGCATCACTAACGACGATAAAACATTAACGATATCATAGCATGTAAAGCCCCCTTTAGAGTGCGCAGCGCATGATGTCAGTATTCTCCAGGGTTGCCAGCAAGACTGGACAATTTCCATAGATATGGTCACAAAACAACTAGACATGCTCAGCATTGCCCAAACAAATGTAGTGAATGAGGCTGTCTATGTCTAGTTAGAATGTAGCTGGAAGTATGTAAATCGCATTCTTTCAGCTGTGTGACCACCCACTCTCACTGGCAACACAGGAGAATCGTAACAGTGTGTGGTGTGCATGCTTTGAGGATTCAGATGTCTGCACTGAAATAGAGTGTCTATAGACTTTCATCAAAAGACTGGACAACCCCTGTAATACTTCTACACTTTAGAAAAAAAGTTATTTGATCCATGACAATTTTGGCAAAATCTTCATACCGTATAATGTATATGGGGCATCCATTCTCTCCCTATATGTCAGAGAAAAAAGCATCAGGCAGTTTGCATTTAAATACTGTTACATTCATGTTAGTTTCTGCTTTGGCCACTAGTCAGCGCCGCACTGTTCTTCTGGCCGCTAGGTAGCGCCACACTGTTTTTGCGGGTTATACTTGATAGCATCAATCCTATTTTATTCCTGGGATTAGTGGTTTTGTTGAGTCTGGAAGCACCGTGGTTAATCTAGTGTTTTAGTTTCTGTCTACTGTCAGCACTTGGTGGGGCTGTTCTATTTAAACCCCTGAGAGCCAGCTCCCACTGCCAGTCAATAGAAATTCTAGCCTGATTTATGACTCTGTCCTTAGCGCCTTAATTTTGGCCTGATTTTCTCATTCATTGACCTCAGATTTTCATTTGACTACCCGCTTGTTGATTCTGTTCCTGACCTCTTGGATTTCACCCTTATTCCTGACTATCCTTGTTGCCAGCTTGCACCACCGAACAGAGTCTGACTCTGTGACCCTTACCCAGGGACCTCTTGTTAAGTCTAGATCCTTATACAAGGGTTAAAGGGTGAAGGCCAAGACAACCCCTGGGTTCTGGAAAATGGAGTAGCTTGCACCAAGCTTGTTTGTGGTAGCCATTTTGGAGCTGCTAGGTGACTACTAACAGGGGCAAATACCCTTTTGTTCTCCAATAGGTACACTGCCAGAGCTGTTTTGCAGTGACGTTCTCTGTTTTGCCTAATTAAAATACATAGTCACTAGGCCAAGCTGAACATTTATGTGCATGAGAAATTCAGAAGAGGTGGCTCTTTGATCAAGAGTTATCATAGTTGTTTGGCCAGATTAACAAGATTTGTCTTAAAGGATTCAGATAAAGCTAGAAAGTAGCAAAAGAAAACTTCCTTGCTTCAATTTAAAGTGTGAAAATTTGCCCTGCTCACTGCTTGCTACAAGACACTAATTTGAAAGAGAACAGGAGCTGATCTTCAGTTCTCAGCTGTGACATTTCACCTTAAACAGAGCTGCGCAGTTCTGTAGGTGCTAACAACAGCTGACTGAGGAGGGTGCTGGGTGTTGGTCCCTGCCGCAATCTGATATTGATGACCTATCCTAAAATAAAATAGTAATTTACTATTATTATGTGCCAAGCTACTTTAACCTGTTATCGACATATGATGTATAATGTACGTTATATGCAGCCTCCCTGACTTTGAAGTGGGCTCATAAGCCGAACCAGCATCTTTCCCGACAGATGATGGCTGTGATATTCAGCCATCATCTGCCTTTTAGAGCCATGGGTGGAGTAGAGCTCTGCCCGTAGCAGTTAATCTTTCTCTAAGGCAGTGTTTCTCAACTCCAGTCCTCAAGACCCACCAACAGATCATGTTTTCAGGTTTTCCTCAATGGTAGACAGGGAATAATTGCATCACCTGTTCAACATAAAGGAATTCCTGAAAACCTGACTAAGGAAAACCTGAAAACATTATCTGTTGGTGGGTCTTGAGGACTGGAGTTGAGAAACATTGCTCTAAGGGAACTAACAAATGCAGTGAATAGTAAATTAAAAAAAAAAAACATATGGAAAAAAATAAAAAAGATATAATAGTTCAAATCACTCCCTTTTCCCCCATTAAAAATTAAGAAGTAAATAGAGTAAAAATATAGATATTTGACATTGCTGCGTTTGTAAAAGTCTGATCTCTTAAAATATAAAATCAGTTAATCCGATCGCTAAATGGCGAAACGAGAAAAAAAATAAAAAAGCCAGAATTGTGTTTTTTTTGGCCAATACAACAACATAAAAAAAATTAATAACAGGATCAAAACATCTACCCCAGTATGATATCAAGAAAAATATTGAAAAACATTGTCTCAGAGCGCCGAAAAGAAACCCTAACACAGCTCCATATTCCGAAAAATTGAAACGATTACGGCTTTCACCACTTAAATAAATCAAAATGCATGTTTGGTTGCTCTGTAATTGTACTGACTAAGAAAAAATATTGTTTATGGTAAAACGAACGCTGGAAATAAACCCCCCCCAAAAACTATTGCAGAATTGCGCTCTCTTTTTGCTACTTCGCCACACCTGGATTTTTTTTCTCCAGTTTTCCGGTACATCACATGATAAAATATATGGTGTAATTCAAAAGCACAACTTGTCTAGCAAAAATTAAAATCCCTCACACGGATATGTCGGCGGAAAAATAAAAAAATTATAGCTTCTTGAATAAAATCACCTGGTCATTAAGGGGTTAAAAGAACACTAAACACAAAAAATGCACCCAAAAATAGAATAAAGCATATCTCCCCCTGAAATAATTATTACTGATAGCAAAAATAAACTCATTAGTATTACAGTTAGAGATGAGCTGAAGTTTGAATTCTGCGGGTTCACCCGGACTTTAGATAAAGTTCTGTTCGGGATTCGGGCTTGACCTGAACCCTATTGGAGTTTTTGTAGTAAAGAGTACGTGTGTCATAATTGGTCTACTTTTTTAGGGAAATGGTTCGATATTTAAAGATAAAAAAATACATTTTTGGTGTTAATATTATTTCAATCATATTACCGTATTTTTTGGATTATAAGATTCACTTTTCCTCCCAAAAATCTGGGAGGAAAATGAGGGGTGCATCTTATAAGCTGAATGTAGCATAACTGGGGGTGCTGGAGAGGGGTCACAGGAGGCAGGGGCGGTGCTGCAGGCTGTGCTGTGCACTCTGCTGCGGGTAATGCGCTGTGCTGCAAGCTGTGTTGTGCTGCGGACTGTGTGCTGTGGGCTGTGTTACGCTGTGGGCTGTGTTGCGCTGGGCTGTGGGCTGGGATGGGCTGTGCTGCGGACAGTGAGGCAGGGTCCATCATCCTGAATGTTGGCAGCGGGGACTTCAAATAATGGCGCCTGGAATTGGTGTGTGCGCAGATGGAGCTCTTGGCTCAAGATCTCATCTCATGCGCTGCTTCCAGCCCATTGATCTCCCAGAAGCAGACTTTCTGGTGGTGCTCCTGCCTCACAGCGTCGCTGTCTGCAGCGAGCATCTGGGACACCCGCTGCAACAACGGCAGCATCACCCTACTCCAGCACCGCCCCTGTCTCCTGTGACCACTCCACCACCGCTACCACCCCCCCATCCAGTAAGACACCACCGGATTATAAGACGGACCCCATATTTTTTTAACTTTTTTTTCTAAATTTGGGGTGTGTGTTATAGTCCGGTACGTCTTCTAAAACGAAACATACAGTATATTCTTTCCGCAATGAGTGCATGAATGGGCATTCCCAAAAAAATGTGTAAAATTACCAGATTGTCCACATTTTCTCCAACATTTTGGAGTTTACAATAGGGATATTTGTATAGTCTTGTAGGTACAAGATACCGCCTGGAGATTATTTTAAAATATGTCTTTTGGCTTTTGACAATTGTACTTCAGTAAATGAAAATTTGAGATCTGTTTCCCATTTGTAATATACATTTCTTTGGTAAAAGAATACCGTAATCTAAATTGAGTTTTGAATATAAGACATTTGTATTCCAGATATTATTATTTAGATGCTTTCTAATAAGATTTATCAGCTCTCTTGGGAGGCTTATAGGAAATAGATTTTTCCTTTTCAAATATATTGTCTTATATCTAAAAATGTACACAACTCTCTATTCGAGAGATCATATAAGGAACAAATGTGACTTAAAGGAAACCTGTCATGTACAAAAATGATATTAACCTGCAGATATGGGGTTAATCTTCAGGTTAATCTCGTTCTAAAGCTGTGCAGCCACCAAACTGAAAGCCCTGCTACCGGGAAGAAATTAACTTTAGTCAAATGAAGGCGTGACCGACACTGCTGCACAATCACTGAGCCGATAAAGCAGGTTGTGAAGTACAACTAACTCCGGAGCTGCTCAACCAACAGCATAAAAGCAGAAAGGCCAGAAGTCCACAAGAAAGTAATTAACCGGTGGCACTCACCAATGATGTTCTATCTTTATTCCTTCACATAATAAGAACAAGCGGGTAAGTAGGTGTGGGACACATTAGACGATGGCCGTTTCGTGGGAAGCTGCGCTTCTACAGCTTCATGTGAAACAGCGATCATCCATACGTGTTTTGCACCTAGTTACCTGCTTGTTCTTATTATGTGAAGAAATAAAGACAAAACATCATTGTTGAGTGCCACTTCATTATTTTCTTGTGGACTTCCAGAAATGAATTTTATTCTTCGTGACAGCCAACGGCTTTCAGTCATAGAGGTGTGGATGGAGTAGCTTCAGTCACAGCTTGAGTCACTAATCCATGGGAAAAATCTGCACCAAAAATAAGAGTCAAAAACGTATAAAAAATGCATCAAAAACTGCGACGAGATGCAGAAAAGGTGCAGAAACTTTTGCACAAAAACTTTGCGTGCACACACCCTTATTGTAAAATGAACGCTGTAAATAAAACAAAAAACAATTGCAGAATTGTGCTTTATTTGCAATTTTGATGCATTTGGAATTTTATTCCAGTGCATCACATGATGCCATGAATGGTATCATTCAAAAAAACTATTTGTCACACAAAAAACAAGCCCTCGTACGTCTATTCGCACAGAGAAATAAAAAGTCATGGCTATTGGAAAAGGAGGAGGAAGAAATAAAAACAAAAAATAGAAATTGGCCAAAGTGGGAAAGAGTTAAAATCAAATTTTATTGAGTTTTCAATTTTTTCTTAATAATTAGGAGGTTGTAAAGAAAAAAAAAATTCACAAATTTTTGCGTTCTTAAATAATGAAATGTTTAATGTAGGATGATCTGACAAATTACTAATACTAAATGGAAATTTATAAGAAATATATATTTGTTATTATCAGGTCAATTTTTCAAAACTCATGGTTGGTGCCAGAGTAAAAGATGTACTCCTTAAAAGAAGAATTAAGACAGCCGAATACATCAAATAAATTTTCTTTCATCAACTATTAATTTACTGTATTAAATTGTGATCTAGATAGGCCTGTGGTATTCAATTAATTAATGGAATTATATTGAAATCATCAAACCAAATGAAATCCCCCTTTAGACCTCTTTTATTTCTTTTTTTACATTAAGGAATTTAATTTGGCCTTTGTTTAAGATATAAACAATGGCAATTATGTATATAGGAGTTTCTAATTTCCATACTAAAATATGTAATCTTCCACTTTTGTCTGTGATTTCAGAAATAAATTGAAATATTATTATTATATCTCTAATTGCAGGTTTAATGCCCACTTTTTTCTTGGGACAACTTTTTATGAGAAAATTTGGGAGGAGGAGGATCATATTGTTGTTTGTCGAAACCTATTATAGCTGCTTTTCAGTTAATGGTTTTCCTAAAGGCTAAGAACATTTTGTAAGGACTATTTAGTCCTTTGACATTTAATGATACAATGTTTATAATCATTTTTAAAAAGAGAGTGGGTTTGAAGTATGCACAAGAATCATTTGTTATTAAATGTACATGCAAAAATTAAGATTTGAAGTGTATGACATTATATCAAAGGGATAGACAACATAAAAACAATGAAAACAACAAAACACTAATAAAAATATCTAACATTAAGATATTAGCAATATGCTTATATAATGCCTGTTTAGGACCAAAATATATCCAGCTTGGGAAGGCTCAGGTTTGTAAGCACTTGTTAGGGTATGTGCCCACTATCAGAGTTCACAGCATTTTGGACGCAGCATGTTTCAGCAGCATCCAAATCGCTGTGTTATACAGTACAATCATAGTGGATGGGATTTTGGAGATCCCATGCCCACTGTGCGTGTACTGCCTGCAGCGTAAACTGATCTCTGAGCCACAAGCATGTCAATTGTTTGCTGTGGAGTCACAAGCATTCTCTGTAGGGAGAACCCAGCGAGAGACCGTAACGTCTCAAACCTTGATTGTGGGCACGAGCAGCTGTGGTCTCCTGTGGAGGACACTCACGGCCCTGCAAGTCAGGACCTGCCGCATCCAGGACATAGTGGGTCCTGATCGTGTGCACATACACTTACAACTTCATGATAAAGTTTAATTCCAGATGAAGATTATAATCTATGAAATAAAACAACAATTAGTCTCAGGAATTTTGATGTATTAAATTCATCCAACATCATTGGGTCAAATTTTTCTGTCTTGATTGGAAGAGTTTTCTTCTTTCTTTTTTCCCCTTACATAATGCAGAAATCTTTGACCTTCTTCAGTGTCGAAACTATGGATGAGGTTTCCTTTAACAAATACAATTAGTTTAGTTGGGAATTCCCATTTGTAGGGGATGTTCAGCTGGTGAAAAACTGTGGTGATATCTTTAAAAGATCTGATATTGAGGTCTTGTAGAGGCAGTGAATATCTGTATGTTGCTTTATAACTTAGGGAGGAGATTATTTTTTTATAAAGTCCATAAAGTGTTCTTTTATGTGGAAAAAGTACATGAGCATAATCAGATCCCACAGGAAATCTTTGGGGACGAATTTTGCTTTTTGGAAATGGTGCACTATGTCAATAATTACCGTATATTTAGTTTTATAAGACGCACCGGATTATAAGACGCACCCCAAATGTAGAGATAAAAGAGGTAAAAAAATGGGGTCCGTTTTATACTCTGATGTTGTCTTACCGGAGGGGGCGGCAACGGTGGTGGAGCAGGGTCACAGGAGGCAGAGGCTGTGCTGGCAGCGTTGGTGAAGCAGGGTCACAGGAGGCAGAGGCAGTGCAGGCAGCGGCGGCGGGTCTCTGCTGGCGGCGGCAGTGGATCAGTGCTGTTGGCAGTGGTGGGTCAGTGCTGGCAGCAGCAGCGGGTTAGTGCTGGCAGTGGCGTAGGCGGCAGGACAGTGCTGGTAGTGGAAGCTGCGGTGGTTGTGTGGTGGATCAGGGTGGTGCGGCAAGTGTCCCAGATGCTCTGTTGGTGGTCTGGGCTTCAAAGAAATGGCGCCCGGAGCGGTGCATGCGCAGATGGAGTTCTCATCCAAGAGCTCCATCTGCGCATGCACTGACTCCAGGCGCCATAATTTGAAACCCAGACCACAGACAGACCATCTGGGACACTCGCCGCACAGCCACCACTGCCAGCACAGCCACCGCAGTCCGCACAGCCTGCCGGCCACCCACACAGAGTGGCAGTCAGCAGGCCGCCCGACCACCTGCACAGAGAGGCAGCCGGCAGCCAGCACAGAGAGGCAGCCACCTGCACACACCGATAGGCACCTGGCCGCCCGCAAAGACAGGCACAGACGGCTGCACAGAAAGCCACACAGACAGCCCCCCACCAAGTCTCCACTTCCTGGTAAGCTATATTCGAAATTTAAGTTGCACCCCTCATTTTCCTCCAAATTTTTGGGAGGAAAAGTGCGTTTTATAATCCAAAAAATACGGTATATCAAGAATGATATATATAGGATGTAGTTGAAAATCTTGTTCTGATTAATTTTCTCTATGATCCCCCTTAGTTTGAAATTGTTTTGTTGATTATGGTCTTCTAAATATAATATGTAAGACTTAAGTGTTTTTAATTTTTCTTTTAAAGTTTTATTGTCTTTCTTGATTTTATTTTGTAGTTTTTCCGTTGTGAATATTTTGTCCTTAGATTGAGCTACTCTGTTTTTTTGTCATCAATAAAGGGTTGCAGTGTGTCAAATCTATTGTGAATGCTCATCTCCAAGGATTTATTAATAGAGAGGATTAGGACTCTAATACAGTTAGGTCCAGAAATATTTGGACAGTGACACAAGTTTTGTTATTTTAGCTGTTTACAAAAACATGTTCAGAAATACAATTATATATATAATATGGGCTGAAAGTGCACACTCCCAGCTGCAATATGAGAGTTTTCACATCCAAATCGGAGAAAGGGTTTAGGAATCATAGCTCTGTAATGCATAGCCTCCTCTTTTTCAAGGGACCAAAAGTAATTGGACAAGGGACTCTAAGGGCTGCAATTAACTCTGAAGGCGTCCCCCTCGTTAACCTGTAATCAATGAAGTAGTTAAAAGGTCTGGGGTTGATTACAGGTGTGTGGTTTTGCATTTGGAAGCTGTTGCTGTGACCAGACAACATGCAGTCTAAGGAACTCTCAATTGAGGTGAAGCAGAACATCCTGAGGCTGAAAAAAAAGAAAAAATCCATCAGAGAGATAGCAGACATGCTTGGAGTAGCAAAATCAACAGTCGGGTACATTCTGAGAAAAAAGGAATTGACTGGTGAGCTTGGGAACTCAAAAAGGCCTGGGCGTCCACGGATGACAACAGTGGTGGATGATTGCCGCATACTTTCTTTGGTGAAGAAGAACCTGTTCACAACATCAACTGAAGTCCAGAACACTCTCAGTGAAGTAGGTGTATCTGTCTCTAAGTCAACAGTAAAGAGAAATCTCCATGAAAGTAAATACAAAGGGTTCACATCTAGATGCAAACCATTCATCAATTCCAAAATAGACAGGCCAGAGTTAAATTTGCTGAAAAACACCTCATGAAGCCAGCTCAGTTCTGGAAAAGTATTCTATGGACAGATGAGACAAAGATCAACCTGTACCAGAATGATGGGAAGAAAAAAGTTTGGAGAAGAAAGGGAATGGCACATGATCCAAGGCACACCACATCCTCTGTAAAACATGGTGGAGGCAACGTGATGGCATGGGCATGCATGGCTTTCAATGGCACTGGGTCACTTGTGTTTATTGATGACATAACAGCAGACAATAGTAGCCGGATGAATTCTGAAGTGTACCGGGATATACTTTCAGCCCAGATTCAGCCAAATGCCGCAAAGTTGATCGGACGGCGCTTCATAGTACAGATGGACAATGACCCCAAGCATACAGCCAAAGCTACCCAGGAGTTCATGAGTGCAAAAAAGTGGAACATTCTGCAATGGCCAAGTCAATCACCAGATCTTAACCCAATTGAGCATGCATTTCACTTGCTCAAATCCAGACTTAAGACGGAAAGACCCACAAACAAGCAAGACCTGAAGGCTGCGGCTGTAAAGGCCTGGCAAAGCATTAAGAAGGAGGAAACCCAGCGTTTGGTGATGTCCATGGGTTCCAGACTTAAGGCAGTGATTGCCTCCAAAGGATTCGCAACAAAATATTGAAAATAAAAATATTTTGTTTGGATTTGGTTTATTTGTCCAATTACTTTTGACCTCCTAAAATGTGGAGTGTTTGTAAAGAAATGTGTACAATTCCTTCAATTTCTATCAGATATTTTTGTTCAAACCTTCAAATTAAACGTTACAATCTGCACTTGAATTCTGTTGTAGAGGTTTCATTTCAAATCCAATGTGGTGGCATGCAGAGCCCAACTCGCGAAAATTGTGTCACTGTCCAAATATTTCTGGACCTAACTGTATATGCTTCAGAAGTTGTGTGGTTGGAGCGAGGTACCACTCAGGTAAGAGGATTTTGCTTTTTGCGGTATGACAGAGAAGGAGCCTGAGAGGACAAGCCTTGGAAGTTGTCTGTATTGGCTTATAATAGAGGAGGCTGATACATCACTGTTTGACTCGGACAGTATTACAGAAGCAGCCGCCGCAGATCCTTTGGTATTACCAGAGCAGGAGTGAGCAGTTTTACTTTTAACTCTTGTTATGTATTTCCCCTCTTAAGTCTTGTGAATCCTTCTCTGTAATGTCTCTGGCCGCTTCGTCTTTCTTGCTGGAAGGTAATGGAGCTCTTGAATGAGAGTGTGTACTGTACTGTACTCGATGATTATTATCATTATTTTACTCACTTATATGGCACCATTAATTCCACAGAACTTAACAGACATTCTTATCACTGTCCTTATCGATGCTCACAACCTAAAGTCCCTATCAGTATCTCTTTGGAGTGTGGGAAGAAACCAGAGTACCCAGATGAAACCTATACAGACTCCTTGCAAGTGTTGTCCTTTGTGGGTTTTGAACCCAGGACCCCATGGCTGCAAGGCTGTACCAACCCCTGAGGCATTTTTCTGGCATGGTGAGCTACACTTCGGCGGTGGGAGGGAGCCTACTTCCTAATGTGATCTTGCCACGGTTCGTTTCCCTGGATGCTGAGGATGTTGTGGGGTCCATAGCTTTGTATTTCTTTCCATTATGTCATCCTTTTTCTTTAGGGGGTGTCCCGGCATCATATTCCGTATTGTGAAAATGCTTTACAATGCTTAGAGGGAGATTTCAGCTGACACAACCATCCATTAGCTTTTCCAAGCCATGCCCCCTTTGATTCTATTTTTCTCAAATTACAGCTAAAACTACAAAATATATAAAGAAATATTTTCTGTGTGTCTCAGGAGCAGCTCTGCAATATGTGTCTCTTACTCCTTATTGTCTTTTGTGTAACCCTAAAGCTGGGCTCTCTAGCTGACCCACAATATTAGCCACTGATCGGGATACACGTTCACGAATTGGCGGTCATTTAAGAGCCATTTTTTCTAATTTATTGCCAGCCTGTTTACAATACCTGATTATCTCTAAAGAGTATTTCTAGGAACGCTGGTTCCTGCTAATATTCTACTATGAACCCATCTTAAGATGACTAGTGTCGCGGGCGTAGGGGACGCGCTCGCCACGCTTGGGTCCGGGGCTTCTGCTGCTGCTCGGTGGCTCGAGCAGTGGACCGGACCCAGGGACTCGAGCAGCTCTCCTCGTCCACGAGTGAAAAGGGGGTGGTTTGTTTAGGGAGATAGTTCGTGACGCCACCCATGGGTCGGGGTGATAAAGGGCACCACCGCTGCTGGTAACGGGGATCTCGGGAGCGATGGTAGGGAGCAGCTAAGATGTTGTCCCCTCCGTGGGTAGGGGTTGGTGTTCCCGGGGTCCAGTGGTGTAACGGGGAGGCTGGATGGCTGGGATGCAGGGTTGCAGGGGCAGCACGGCACGGTGCCGGATGGCACTGGTGTACTCACTCAGGCAGTCAATGACCGAGTCTCTGGTAAACCAAACGGCTGGATGGATGGGTTCCGCAGCCGGCTGCAGTGTTTGTGCTCTCCCCGGACAGTGTAATGGTGGCTGTCTTTCCCTGCACCTGTTAGACTGTTCTGACTCCTGTGGTTGCCCACCGGTAGTCCGCTCCCCGGTGTATAGGTACCGAAGGAGCCCGTTTTGCCCGCAGGCGCTGGCCCTTGGATCTCTAGCCTATGGCGGTGGCTGTTCATCCTCACGGTGTGGACTGTTGCCTTCTGTCGGGTCTTGGTTGTTAGGAAACCCCTGGGGTTCCGGTCATACTCGGATTCGACTGTTGTCGGCGGCTCCAAGCCTAGTCGGGGTCCGATGGCCCTGCCTGTGTGCTTAGCTTCACTCCACTCCCCGGTTCGGTACCGGCGGGTCACCGCCCAACTCTGGTCCTATGGTTTTGCAGAGATCCACTAACTCCTGCAGACGGCCACCACCGTCTGGCAACCTTGCTGTCAGTGCCTGGGCTCCGACCCAGACACTTGCAGTTTCTGTCCTCTCACTTTCACCTCCAAACTCTAACTCCAACTACTCTGACTGCTTTTCCCGCCTCCAGGCCTGTGAACTCCTCGGTGGGTGGGGCCAACTGCCTGGCTCCACCCCACCTGGTGTGGACATCAGACCCTGGAGGGAGGCAACAAGTGTTTTTGTTTGACTGGTGTGACTGTCTAGGGAAGGGGGTGTGTGTGGTGTTATGTCTGTGACTACCTGGCTAGTCCAGGGCGTCACACTAGCTGCAGCAAAATCTACCATACTGTGCTCTGTCAGCAGTAGGACAATATGTTGTCAAGCCTGTCATCAGCAAAAGACGGAATTGATCAGAAGGAGATTTCCCTGTGCTCTCTGCATGATTCCTACAAAACAAAAATCAGAGTTCACCACCTAATATAACTAATGTAACACAAGAAGGCGTACGACTGCGTCTGAGTAAACTAAACATTGACAAATCCCCCGGACCAGATGGCATTCATCCACGAATATTCAGGGATTAGAGCTCAGTAATTGACAGACCGCTGTATTTTATCTTCTAAGGCTGCATGCCAACAATCAATGTTCACAGTGTTTTAGGCTTAGCATGTTTAAGGCCACATGCACATGACCGTTCCGTTTTTGCGGGCCGCAAAAAAACGGTGCGTTTTTTTCATGATGCATCCATGTGGCATCCATGTTACATCCATTCCGTTACTTATACGGTCCGTGTGGCTTCCATTTTTTTCGTGGAACGCAAAAAACGGAAGCAGCAAGAAAGATAAATAGATGAGTAGATATAGAGATGGATAGATAGATCTAGAGACAGAGAGATAGAGGGATGAATGAATGAATGAATAGATGGATAGATAGATAGATAGATAGATAGATGAGAGAGACATACAGTACAGACCAAACGTTTGGACACACCTTCTCATTCAAAGAGTTTTCTTTATTTTCAGGACTCTGAAAATTGTAGATTCACATTGAAGGCATCAAAACTATGAATTAACACATGTGGAATGAAAAAGTTAAAAAAGTGTGAAACAACTGAAAATATGTCTTATAGTCTAGGTTCTTCAAAGTAGCCACCTTTTGCTTTCATTACTACTTTGCACACTCTTGACATTCTCTTGATGAGCTTCAAGAGGTAGTCACCAGAAATGGTTTTCCAACAGTCTTGAAGGAGCTCCCAGAGATGCTTAGCACTTGTTTGCCCTTTTGCCTTCACTCTGCGGTCCAGCTCACCCAAAACCATCTCGATTGGGTTCAGGTCTGGTGACTGTGGAGACCAAGTCATCTGGTGTAGCACCCCATCACTCTCCTTATTCAAATAGCCTTATACAGCCTGGAGGTGTGTTTGGGGTCATTGTCCTGTTGAAAAATAAATGATGGTCCAACTAAACGCAAACCGGATGGAATAGCATACCGCTGCAAGATGCTGTGGTAGGCATGCAGGTTCTTTATGCTTTCAATTTTGAATAAATCCCCAACAGTGTCACCAGCAAAGCACCCCCACACCATCACACCTCCTCCTCCATGCTTCACAGTAGGAACCAGCCATGTAGAGTCCATCCGTTCACCTTTTCTCCAAAGATATGGTGGTTGGATCCAAAGATCTCAAATTTGGATTCATCAGACCAAAGCACTAATTTCCACTGGTCTAATGTCCATTCCTTGTGTTCTTTAGCCCAAACAAGTCTCTTCTGCTTGTTGCCTGTCCTTAGCTGTGGTTTCCTAGCAGCTATTTTACCATGAAGGCCTGCTGCACAAAGTCTTCTCTTAACAGTTGTTCTAGAGATGAGAAGGTGTGTCCAAACTTTTGGTCTGTACTGTATATAATGTCCTATCCCCCTGCATATTCTAAGCTGGCACCCTTTAGTGACTTTCATGTGGCACTAAAGGGTGCTTAGCCTTGTATTTAGCCAAAAAATAAATAAATGATTAAAAAGAAAATGATGTGGGGTCCCCCTATCATTTGTAGCCAGCTAGGGTAAAGAAAATGGCTGCAGCCTGCAGACCACAGCTGGCAGCTTCACCTTGGCTGGTAATCCAAAAGAGAGGGCACCCCACGCTGTTATTTTAAATTAAATAAATAATTTAAAACAAAAAACATGGGGTCCCCCCCAAATTGGATAACAAGCCAAGGTAAAGCGGACAGCTGGGGTCTGGTATTCTCAGACTAGGGAGGTCCACTGTTATTGGACACTCCCTAGCCTAAAAATAGCAGGCTACAGCCGCCCCAGAAGTGGCGCATCCATTAGATGTGCCAATTCTGGCACTTTGCCCCAACTCATCCCATTGACCTGGTGTGGTGGCAAACGGGGTAATATATGGGGTTGATGCCAGATGTGTAATGTGACCTGGAATCAAGCCCTGGGGTTGGTGATGTCAAGCATCTATCAGATACCTGACATCACCAACCCAGTCAGTAATAAAAAAAAAATAGACAACAAAAAATGTTTTATTTGCAAAAACACTCCTCAAAACATTCCCTCTTTCACCAATTTATTGAAAAGAACAATCAAATTCGGGTCCAGCGTAATCCAATAAGGGGGGTCCACAACGATCCATACCATAGTCACTGTCCCAGTCAATGAAGAACAGAATGTTCCCCATTGGCTGGGAGAGTAGTGCAGTGACCGGAGCTAACATTAATAGGTCAGCCCAGGTCACTGTAGGGGATGACGAGCGCTGTTGTCACTGACTTCCATTGTCCGCCTCCTTCACAGCAAAGAATCATGGGAGCCCGTGACATCACCGCTAGTGACAGTCTCGGGCCACCCGCGAGACTTGATGTGAGAACGCGGCGGGCATAGAAGGCAGTGACAGCGCTGACGTCAGGAGTGCAGGAAATCGTCACAGCAGGTAATGATCTCATTTAACCTCCTGACAGCAGCGCTCGTCATCCCCGTGGCTGCCCACACTGCAGTGTGAGAAGCTGCTGATACTGCAGTGCGGGCAGACACTGACACATTGCAGTGCGAACAGCCGCGGGGCTGGCGGTGAGCGGGACATAGACTGCACGGACACCTGGAGGACACACGGAAGTGCTTCCATGTGGCTTCCAGGGATTTTGCGGACCCACTGACTTTTATTGAGTCACGGTCCGTTATTACGGAACAGAACAGGACATGTTCCATAATAACGGAACGGACATACGGCATCTGATGTGTTTTTTTGTAGGATCAGATGCATACGGAAGTTCTTCCGTGTGCCATCCGATCCTACACAAAAGACATTGAAAAGATGGTCCTTTCCATAGGTCCGCAAAAAAACAGGAACTGACCAGGACAAACGGAACGGTCATGTGAATAAGCCCTACGCTGCATCCAAAATGCTGCAATGTACAGTACAAGCACAGTGGATGAGATTTCTAGAAATGAAAACTGACTTACGGTGCCTCTTTCTAAGCTACAAGAATGTAAATTCTTTCCTGTGGAGACACAAGCGTTCTCCACAGAGAAAACAGAAGAGAGAGACCACAACTGCCCAAGCCTGGATCGTGGGCATGAGCAGCTGCGGTCTCCTGCATTCTCCTACGGAGGAGACTCGCCACGTCCAGCGGGTCCGAATCATGGGCACGTACCATTAGACTTTCTTGTAACGGTTGGTGCCTCAGGGTTGGAGAATGGCTGACGTGGTACCGATATTTAAGAAAGTTAATATGGTGGATCCAGGCAACTACTGTCCGTTAAGTCTGACACCAGTGGTGTGCAAAGTTTTTAGGACATTTTAAGAGATGACATACAAAAATATATTACAGAAAATAATATAATAACTGACAGATAGCATGGATTCATGAAAGATAAGTCGTATCTAACCAACATGTTGGGGTTCTACGAGGAGGTAAGTGCAAATCTGGATATTGGTAATGCAGCTGATGTGATTTATTTGGACTTTACAAAGGTATTTGATACTGTACCACATAATAGCCTTATACTAATGCTCAAGAAGCAGGGACTAGGGGAAACTATATGCAACTGGGTAACGAATTGGCTAAAATATAAGAAACAAAGGGGTAATTTGCACGCTGCGACATCGCTAGCCGATGGTAGCGATGCCGAGCGCGATAGCACCCGCCCCGTCGCAAATGCGATATCTTGTGATAGCTGCCGTAGCGAACATTATCACTACAGCAGCTTCACACGCACTTACCTGCCCTGCGATGTCGCTCTGGCCGGCGACCCGGCTCCTTCCTAAGGGGGTGGGTCGTGCGGCATCACAGTGACGTCACACGGCAGGCGGCCAATAGAAGCGGAGGGGCGGATATGAGCGAGACGTAGATAAGGAGAAGTTCCTCGCTCCTGTGGCTTCATACATGGCGATGTGTGCTGCCGCAGGAACGAGGAACAACATTGTACCTGTCGCTGCAGCGAAACTATGAAAATGACCGACACTACACAGATCACCGATTTGCGACGCTTTTGCGATCGTTTATCGGTACATCTAAGCTTTACATGTTGCGACGTCGTTACTGGCGCCGGATGTGCGTCACTTTCGATTTGACCCCGACGACATCGCAGTAGCAAGTACCCCAAAGAGTTGTCGTAAATGGTATGACAACTGCCATCTCTTATCTTAGTAATGGGAAAGTCTTCACCGAATACAGATTTGACCTCTAAATTTTGATAATGACTGATCAATTCTGGCAGAGAAAGAAGCAAATTTGTCTGATAAAATATCTTACAAAGTTGCTTATTTCAAGTGTACTATTGATTTGTGAAAAAAAAAATTAAAACGGCTGTTACGCTTTATAGTCAGAGGTGAAGGTGTGGGTGGTGATGAAGACGTGGAAGCCATAATAGTTCTCATTGATTGACAAAGGTGCACAGTGAGTAATTTGCAGACTATTGTTGTACAGCTTGAAGCAACAGCCGTACAAAATAAATCAATAATTACCCGAATAAATACATCAAACGTCTGGATAATATTACTTTGCAGTATAATGTTGAAGGAACAACTGACTGGTTTTTTTTTTACTTAAAGGGAATGTTTCGTGTCAATTTAATTTTAGCTTCATTTAAGGGATTTTCCACTTTTAGGGGCACTTTGCACACTACGATATCGCAAGCCGATGCTTGCGATGCCGAGCGTGATAGTCCCCGTCCCCGTTGCAGCTGCGATATCATTGTGATAGCTGGCGTAGCGAACATTATCGCTACGCCAGCTTCACATGCACTCACCTGCCCTGCGACGTCGTGCTGGCTGGCGAACCGCCTCCTTATTAAGGGGGTGGGTCGTGCGGTGTTATAGCGACGTCACACGGCAGGCGACCAATAGAAGCGGAGGGCGGAGATGAGCGGGACGTAAACATCCCGCCCACCTCTTTCCTTCCGGATAGAAGGCGTGAGCCGCAGGACGCAGGTAGATGTTCCTCGCTCCTGCGGCTTCACACACAGCGATGTGTGATGCCGCTGGAATGAGGAACAACATCGTAACATCGGTCATTTCAAAATTAGGGAAATGACCGACGCTACACCGATGATACGATTATGACGATTTTGTGCTCGTTAATCGTATCAAAAAGGCTTTACACACTACGATAACGCCTGCGATGCCGGATGTGCGTCACTTTCAATTTGACCCCACCGACATCGCACCTGCGATATCGTAGTGTGCAAAGTGCCCCTTAGAAAATTACAACTTATTCTTATCATAGGTTATCAATATCAGATCGGTGGAGGTCCAATACCTGGCATCCTCACCAATCAGCTGTTTGCCAGCGGCCAGATGAACACAATGTGCAGTTTTTATATAAGTGAATACTAGCTGAGCTGCAGCAGCTGCAGTGCCAGAAAACGGCCACTCCATAGTGAGCAGAGCTGTGCGATTACTCCTCACACAGTTACATCCGCCCAACCCTGCGCAGTTGCAGACAATTGAACGATGGGGATGCCGGTTGATGGAGGCGGACTCCCACCGATTTTGTTGATGACTAGCATTGAGCGAGCAGTTTACTATTCATACTCGCTATGCTGTTAGCGAGTTCTGTCCGCTACTCACATATTCGTTACGAGTAGCAGGCGCATTGTAATTCAATGCGAAATAATTGGTAAGTAGCGAGTAACCTGAAAGCTGTACTTTTCGTGCGAGTAGCGAAAAGTATGGCTTTCGGGTTACTCTCTACTTAGCGAGTATTTTCCATTGATTTACATTGCGCCCCTACTCGTAACGAATATGCGAGTAGCGGACAGTACTTGGTAACAGCATAGCGAGTATGAATAGTTAACTACTCGCTCAACACTAATGATGACCTATAGAATAAGTCATTAATATTATCATTATCACAGTAGTAGAAAAACCCTTTAAAGGTTACCTAGACATTTTGCATACTTTTACTCATTGAACATAGTTTTAAGTGCAATCTACATACAACTTGGACACCCTTAAGGCTGGGATCAGACGACCATACTAAAACTCCTGCCGGTTATGTCCACAAATTGCAGAGGTGACTGGCTTCCCGTGCAGCTTTCTATGTTTGTCCATGTAGTGGATGAGCACAGGCACTGTCTGTTAGAGAAATGATCTAGTCTATTCCATAAATTGTACCAAACCAGTGCATACTGTGAAATTGTTGGTGTGCACAAGGACACTGGTTATTATTGGATCTTTGTAAATACTGACCAAAAATTAGTCCTTTTTAAACCCAGCCTAAACTCTGAACATTTGAGCCAAATTTTCTGAACATGCTAAATCCTCCCATTATTTTCCCAGATATGCACTCAAACTGCATAAAGTCACCTCTAATAAAGCAAATCTACTTAACCCACTTAAAGGGAGTCTCTAAGCACAAAATAAATGTTCAATTCAAGCACAGGCACTTTGTGGGAGACATGACCCTAATAAAAGTTAAAAGTCTAGTAGCCAGATCCTGCATTTGTCCGAAATTGTTCTTTATTGAAATATGCTAATGAGGTGCTCAGTGCACCCCGGGTGTGGCCAACAGCTCAGTGCACCCTGGGTGTGGCCAACAGCTCAGTTCACCCTGGGTGGGGCCAACAGTTCAGTGCACCCCAGGTGTTGCCAGCAGCTCAGTGCACCACGGGTGTGGTCAGCAGCTCAGTGCACACTGGGTGTGGCCAGCAGCTCAGTGTACCCCGGGTGTGGCCAGCAGCTCAGTGCACCCCAGGTGTGGCCAGCAGCTCAGTGCACCCTGGGTATGGTCAGCAGCTCAGTGCACCCTGGGTGTGGCCAGCAGCTCAGTGCACCCCGGGTGTGGCCAGCAGCTCAGTGCACCCTGGGCGTGGCCAGCAGCTCAGTGGACTTTCCCACTATTGATTTACCATATATCTTCACCCTCCTCTGCTTCCTGTGTAGCTGTCAATCAAAGAAGAGCGGGTGGGGATAGATGTAAAATAAGAAGGTGGGAAGGTGCACTGTATAGCACCCAAGTAGCCTAAAATACTTCATTAGCATATTTGAATATAAAATGATTTCTGGCAAATACAGCAATAGATTCATTTCTCTTCTTTGCCTTGACTTCAGCAATAGCTAAGCATGTGTCATTCAGTACAGAGACTCTTGGGGGAATAATGAAGCGTGCCAGAATTCAGAATAATGTTTAGCAAAGGCCAAGAGAAAAAACAACTGAGTCAACCTAAGTCATTAACCGGGAGACGGCATTACTAATTGTGAAGCATTATGTTAATGGATATTAATATGCACATTAAAACCTTCCAGACAGCGTACAACATGCCCTGCGTGGAGAACATAGCATCAATGCTTGGATATGACAGTAATTTGTTTGGAGGTTATTTATGAAAAAGGGGAAATACAAAAGTGGATTTATATTAATAGCATCTCCAAACTAAGAACACTTATTAACATAATTTCTTAGATTTTTTTTTTATACTATTGCCATTTTTAGTATAATCACATTCATGTATATATGAAATACAGTGAAACATCTGGCAGGCTCACATATCAGCTACATCAGACTCTGATTTTATGCCTCAACTGAGGGATAAATGTATCAGTTCTCAACAGCCTTATTCAGATACCCCTGGACCTGGTCGGGGGTCAGATCATGAAACATTGTGATGCAACCCCTGGACCTGTCAATAGCTGATGTCTGACCAGTGGGAACAATCCCATTGAAAACAATGAGATCATTTCCACCATCAGTTTCCATCTTGCATTTTAGTTGTATGTTGGATGGAAAAAACAACAGAAGGTGGGCTATATATGCATGGGGACTAGTTGATCACCAAAAATTGTGAACATGGTCTACTCAAAGAAAATGGACAGTAAGCATGGTCTATGTTGGAAAACTATTGTGTCGCCCACCTGCAGCGGTCGTCCCAGGGACACCACTCCACTTTCAGGGACGCCACAGGGTCTCCACTTGTTGGTATTTCTGGCCACAGGTATGTCAGGTTTATTTACATGGGAGTCGTGACACCACTCACGGTTTGCAGTTAGGGATATGGGTGACCGCCACTGCAGGTTTAACAAGCATCTGGAGCTGATGGGGTCTGCAGTCTGGTGATATGGCCTCCCGTGAGTGAGGCTGGCCCCAGGGGCTCGAGTGTGTAGGGTGTGTAGAACAACAGGTCCCAGAATAACTCAGTCTCAGTCCAAGAAGTCTTTCAAGTTGTTATACTCACTTTCAGGTGTTCTGTGAGGAACCCGGGTGATGCTAAGATAAACCAAGAGGAACCAGGTATCCTTTAGGCCGGTCTAAGGGTAACCGTTAACTCGCCTTCCTAGCACTTCTTGTTTCGGATAACCCCTGACTTAAAGTACCGTGGGACTCATCCAGGGAAGTCGCTACTGCCTTATCTCCCCTTTTTGGCCCGTTTGCTAGCAGCGTGGACCAAGGAAGATGGCTCCAGGCTCGATCCTCCTTATGGGTCCCCTCGTTGCTGCTGAGGCTTGGACTCTAATTGGTTGGTGTGGGACTTGTAGTTCCCCTCACTGGCAGGTTTAGCAGATCAAATAAATGGACATCTACTCTACGGACCTGTTCCCCGTGCGTGCCTAGTCACCAGGAGTCTCCGTACTCGACCAGCTGACTTCCTCAGCGTCTTTCTGACCGACTTGCTTGGTAACCGTTCTCCCCCGCTAACGGCTACTTCACGTGCAGGGTCTGACTAGAGTGTCAGCGCGCATCTCTCTCCTTCCTGCCACTTTTTGCGCTTCTTCACAACCAGACTGGCTAGCCCCTCCTACTTTCCTGACAGCCGCTGCAACCTTAGCTTCCAGCCCCTCCCCTACACCCCTAGATGAGATGTGGAGGAAAGCTCCCTCTTGGGTCTGCCTGTTTTGGATCATTGTCTTTCTGAAATATCCATCCCCTGCGTAACTTCAACTTCGTCACTGATTCTTGCACACTATTGTCAAGAATCTGCTAATACTGAGTTGAATCCATGTGACCCTCAACTTTAACAAGATTACTGGTGCCGGCATTGGCCACACATCCGCAAAGCATGATGGAACCTCCACCAAATTTTACTGTGGGTAGCAAGTGCTTTCTTGGAATGCCGTGTTTTTTTGCCTCCATGCATAACACCTTTTTGTATGACCAAACAACTCAATCTTTGTTTCATCAGTCCACAGGACCTTCTTCCAAAATGTAACTGGCTTGTCCAAATGTGCTTTTGCATACCTCAGGCAACTCTGTTTGTGGCGTGCTTGCAGAAACGGCTTCTTTCCTATCACTCTCCCATACAGCTTCTTCTTGTGCAACGTGCGCTGTATTGTTGACTGATGCACATTGACACCATCTGCAGCAAGATGAAGCTGCAGGTCTTTGGAGGTGGTCTGTGGATTGTTCTTGACTGTTCTCACCATTCTTCTTCTCTGCCTTTCTGATATTTTTCTTGGCCTGCCACTTCTGGGCTTAACAAGAACTGTACCTGTGTTCTTCCATTTCCTTACTATGTTCCTCACAGTGGAAACTGACAGTTTAAATCTCTGAGACAACTTTTTGTATCCTTCCCCTGAACAACTATGTTGAATAATCTTTGTTTTCAGATCATTTGAGAGTTGTTTTGAGGAGCCCATGATGCCACTCTTCATAGGAGATTCAAATAGGAGAACGACTTGCAAGTGGCCACCTTAAATACCTTTTCTCATGATTGGATACACCTGCCTATGATGTTCAAAGCTCAATGAGGTTACAAAACCAATTTAGTGCTTCAGTAAGTAAGTAAAAAGTAGTTAGGAGTGTTCAAATCAAGAAATTGATAAGGGTGCCCATACTTTTGCAGCAGTCAAATTTTGTTTAAATGCAGATTGCACATTTTCTGTTAGTACAATAAACCTCATTTCAATCCAGAAATATTACTCAGTCCATCAGTTATTAGATATATGAAACTGAAATAGCTGCTGCAAAAACCCAAATTGTTATAAAGAAAAAAGGTTAACATTACTATGTATGTGCGATCTCATGAGTGTGTGTATGAGTGAGTGTGTGTGTATGAGTGTGTATGTGATCTGATGTGTAAGTGTCGGTCCGAAGGAGGGGGAGACAGCGTGGAGCATACTTGCTGGGAGCACCCACCAAAGATCGCAGGAGGACTTGGGAGCCATGCAGATGCCTAATGTCTGGTAAGTATGAGTCTCCTGGTAAGGGGGATCTGCATTTTTTTTGGTAAACTTTCCCCCAACCATGTTTCCCCAAGAATAAGCACTCCCCTAAAAATAAGAACTAGCGCTTTTTTCAGGACAAAAAGGAAAAAATAAGACACAGTGTCTGATTTTCAGGGAAACATGGCATGACACGGTCTCATCTGGCACTTGTCATTTTAGCTTTCCTCAGAGGCTTACCAGCAGTTCATATAATGGTTGCTTGGTAGTGGAGGAGCATATGACCAGACCTGTCCACCTTCCTCCTCCAATTAAAGCCGGGGGTCATTAGCACATTGCATCTGATGCTGTCGCATCGGATGCCATACGCTTGTGTGAGTTCAGCCTAAGAGTGAGAGTGGCAGAGACAGAAGGTGAAGAAGGTGAGTATAAGACAGGGGTCAAGGGATTTAGATGTAAAACACCACTCCAGCTGTGCAATTAAAAAAAATGCTGGTGTGGTGCTTTAAAATAAAGATAAAGTGGATCACCCCTTTAAATTCACATTGGTGCATTCTTTGACAATTTTTTTGTGGTTGTAAATTACCCAAAGTTAAATCCTTTATATAGTATGTCTCCATTTTTATTAAGATTTTGAGTGATACTGAAGCAAATTAAAATGCAAAGCATACTTACAAGTAACGTAAATCCGGATACCGGAGAAATGTATCAGGGCCAAGTTTCTTCAACAGATTATGCTGCAATGACCTGTAAAAGATAATTGTGATTGTTATAAAATAATGTTTACATTTTTATTAATTTTCTAAGTGTCATGAAATTAATTGTTTTTGTCACAGTTTACTGAGTGGAAATATATGATGGAGACAAAAGGGATCTACTCTTGGAATCTGCTCTATGGTACAGTTTACATACACTGAGATCTTGGCTGATTTCTTTGATTTTCCCATGATGCTACACAAAGTAGCAGTGTGTTTCAGATGTGCATTAAAATAAATCCACAGGTGTTTCTCTAATTAACTCAGGTGTTGCCAATAAACCTATCAGACGCTTCCAAAGACATGACATCATCATATGGGTTGTCTCATATTGTTTAAAGGTATGTAAACTTTTAACTTTGCAGAAAGTAATACAAATGACTTAAAACATTCTTTCTGTCTCATTTTTCTTGCATTTGGCAAATATATATATAATTTTGGCTCTTAACCCCATAGCGACGGCCTAACGTCTCAAGACGTCGGAAAAACAGGGTACTTATTCTGTTCCGATGTCTTGAGACGTCAGGCCGGAAAAAGCTTGTAGCGCCCCCCAGTGACGAAAAATCTCGGGGGTGAATCGGGGTGTTTTTTTTGGACCCCGATAATGTGATCGCCGGTATACACCGTATACCGACGTACACATAAAAAAAAAAAAAATGGCAAATAATGCTGATTTCTTTCTCATCTGACATGATCAAACATGTCAGATGATAAAGAAATATAATCCTCCAGTGCCCCCAAGGCCCCCGGTACCGGAGAGTCCCCCCCACCCCTACCCCCCCCCTCCGGGGCAGTCAAAATGGCGCCGACTCGCGCCGAAAACTGCAGCCGCCGCCGGCTCTGCATTCATTTCCCTCCGATCTGAAATGATCAAACATTTCAGATTTCAGGGAAATGTCCTCCCCCTGACCCCTCCTCCGGTCCAGCGGAGCCCTCTGGTCCACCGGAGCCCCCTCCGGTTCTCTAGAGCGCTCCCCCTCCCCCCCCTCCGGAGCATGCAAGATTGCGGCGCGCAGCGCACAGCGCGCGGCCGCATTCATCCTGCTCTTTCTGCCACATGTGACACGTCACATGTGGCAGAAAAGTCAGCCCCGGTCAGCCCCGTTACCTACCTGCTGCTCCGTCCCCGCGATCACTCCGCCTCCTAGAAAGCTGGCGGCGCATGCGCAGACAACAGCTGTCAGCTGGATCCTTGTAAGCAGAGACGCTGACCTTGCTGCTGCGCTGTGGACCGGGGGAGAGTGAGTGCAGTAATCTGCAGCCACACTCCTCACAGGGGGAGAGCCTGCTGTTCTAGAAAATAGGGGGGTACGTTCTGTGAGTGTGCCCCTCATATTCTGGAATGAGGTTACTGCAGGTCACTCTGCCCTAGGTTGGACCGGGGCAGTGTGAGTGCAGTATTCTCAGATTACTGCACCCACACTGCTCATGGAGAGCTTGCTCTTCCAGAAAATGGGGGATACGTTCCCTGAACGTGCCCCCCATATTCTAGAAGGTCCAGAGTCGCCGAGGGACCTCCAAAATGGATTACAGCGACCGAAACGTATTTATTTTCAATAAATTGGTGGAAAAGGAAAGTTTCGGGGAGTTTATTTTTCAAATAAATTTTTTTTTGTGTGTTTATTTTTTTCTATTACTGACTGGGTTAGTGATGTCGGGTATCTGTTTAGATGCCGTGACATCACTAACCCCAGGGCTTGATGCCAGGTGACATTACAGCTGGTATCAACCCCGTATATTACCCCGTTTGCCACCGCACCAGGGCGCGGGATGAGCTGGAGCGAAGCGCCAGGATTGGCGCATCTAATGGATGCGCCACTTCTGGGGCGGTTGCGGCCTGCTATTTTTAGGCTGGGAAGAGTCCAATAACCATGGCTCTTCCCACCCTGAGAATACCAGACCCCAGCTGTCCGCTTCACCTTGGCTGGTGATCTAATTTGGGGGGGACCCCACGTTTGTTTTGGGGAGCCCTCCAAATTGATCACCAGCCAAGGTGAAGCTGTCAGCTGTGGTTTGCAGGCTACAGCTGTCTGCTTTACCCTAGCTGGCTATCAAAAATAGGGGGGACCCCACGTCGTTTATTTTAATTATTAATTTTTTGGGGGGCTAAATACAAGGCTAGGCACCCTTTAGTGCCACATGAAAGGCACTAAAGGGCGCCAGCTTAGAATATGCAGGGGGGTGGGACGTTATATATGTTTGACATCTATCCATTCATCCATTGTAGCATTTTAGGCTATGTGCCCACAATCAGGATTTGCAGCGTTTTGGGCGCAGAGTGTTTTCCCTGCATCCATAACGCTGCGTTGTGCAGTAGAAGCACAGTGGAAGGATTTTTAGAAATCTCATGCCCAATGTGCTTCTTTTCTCCGTAGCATACACTGACCTGTGGTGCAGCTTCCCGAGCCTCAGCATGTCAATTTATGCTGCGGAGACAAGAGTGTTCTCTGCAGGTAGCATAGAGCTCCACAGTAGCCTGAACCCAAATCGTGGGCATGGGCAGCTGCGTTCTCCCGTGGACAACACTCACATCTCTGCAGGAAGGCTGACACTGTGTACTAGACGCCGTGTCGCTGGATCATGGCCACATAGCCTAAAAGTGAGAAATTTGTTGCTACAGCAACATTTTTGTGAAGTACCTGTGGATTCAAAATGCTTACTATACTCCTAAATAAAATCCAGTTTCCAAAATGGGGTCACTTGTGTGGGGTTTCTGCTGTAGAGGTACCCAAGGGGCCCTGCTAATGTGACATGGTGCCCGCAATTTATTTCAACTTTTCCAGAATTCAAATGGTGCTCCTTCCATTCCAAGCCCTCCCATTTATCCAAACAGAGGTTTTTGGCCACATGTGGGGTATCCCTGTGCTCATAAGACATTGGATAACAACCTGTGGGGTCCACGGTTTGTTGTTGCCTCTTGAAAAAGTAAGAAATATGATGCTAAAGCAACATTTTTGTGAAAAAAATGAAAGTTTTCAATATGGCAACCTAAGTTTATCAAATTCTGTGAAGTACTCTTGGATTCAAACTGCTCAATATACTCCTAGATAAAAGCCTTGAGGTGTCTTGTTTCCAGAATGGGGTTACTTGTGGGGGACCTCCACTGTTTAGGCACCTTAGGGGCTTACCAAATGCAAAATAGCGTCCGCTAATAATTCCAGCCAATTGTGCAGTCAAATGGCGCTCCTTCCCTTCCGAGCCCTGTCATGCGCCCAAACAGTTGATTTCCACAACATATAAGATATCGCCAAACTCAGGAGAAATTGCACAATAAATTTCATGGTGATTTTTTTCCTGTTACCCTTGTGAAAAAAAGCTACCTGGTTTTATTTTTTTATTTTCATGGCTCAACGTTATAAAATTCTGTGAAGCACCTGGGGGTTCAGGGTACTCACCAAACATCTAGATAAATTCCTTGAGGGGCCTAGTTTCCAAAATGGGGTCACTTGTGCGGGGTTTCTGCTGTTTAGGTACCTTAGGGGACCTCCAAATGCGACATAGTGCCTGCAATCTTTTTCAGCCAAATTTCCTTTCCAAAATTCAAATATTGTTCCTTCCGTTCCAAGCCCTCCCATTTGTCCAAACAAAGGTTTTAGACCACATGTGAGGCATCACCGCGCTCATAAAAAAGTGGGTAATAAACATTGAGGTCAAATTTTTGGAATTACCTCTTGAAAAAGTGAGAAAATTGATGCTAAAGCAACATTTTTGAGAAAATTATTAAAATTTTCAATATGACAACGTAACGTTAACAAAATCTGTGAAGTACCTGTGGATCCAAAATGCTCACTATCCTCCTAGATAGAAGCCTTGAGGGGTCTAGTTTCTAAAATGGCATCACATGTGAGGGGTTTCTTCTGTTTAGGTACCTTAGCGGACCTGTAAATGCAACATGGTGCCCGCAATCTATTTCAGCCAAATTTGCTTTCCAAAATTCAAATATTGCTCCTTCTGTTCCGAGCCCTCCCATTTGTCCAAACAGAGGTTTCTGACCACATGTAAGGTATCAGTGCGTTCATAACAAAGTGGGGAACAAGTTTTGGGGTCCATTTTGTTGTGTTATTTCTTCTAAAAGTGAATAAATTTGGGTTAGAGCAACATTTTTAGGTAAAATTTAATTTTTGCTTTTTTTCCCTTCCACATTGCTTTTGTACATGTGAAGCACCTGAAGGGTTAATAAACTTCTTGAATGTGGTTTTGAGTACTTTGGGGGGTGCAGTTTTTAGAATGGGGTCACTTTTGGGTATTTTCTGTCATCTAGGCCTATTGAAGTCACTTCAAATATGATGTGGTCCCTAAAAAAATGGTTTTGTAAATTTTGATGTAAAAATGAGAAATCACTGATAAACTTTGAACTCTTCTAACTTCCTAACAAAAAAAAAATTTGTTTCCAAAATTGTGCTTATGTAAAGTAGACAAGGGGGAAATGTTATTTATTAACTATTTTGTGCCACAGAAATCTCTGGTTTAACGGTATAAAAATTCAAAAGTTGAAAATTGCTACAAAATTTTTGCCAAAATTCAATTTTTTTCATAAATAATCGCAAAAAATATTGTCCTAAATTTGGTACTAACATGAAGTCCAATATGTGTCGAAAAAACAATCTCAAAATCACCAGGATCCGTTGAAGCGTTCCAGAGATATAACCTAATGAAGTGACACTGGTCAGAATTGCAAAATTTGGTCTGGTCATTAAGGTGAAAATTAGCTCCGTCACTAAGGGGCTAATTGACCTAAAACAGGAAAGGTTTATTCTGATTCCATTTCAGATAGTGAGAAAAACATGCAGATGTGTATTTTTGGCCAGTGTATGTAAACTTCTGGTTTCAACTGTAGGTAATCATTGGAGGCATGGTGATTAAGCCTTGGGTTTTTATTCTAAGACTAAAGTTCAATCAATGAGGAAAAGCCATAGGGCTACACATGCTCCCTAAGGCTCCATATCATGGAATCATAGTCAGTCCATGGCAGGGTTGCTTTTACGAACATAGTGGCAAACTATAATAAATAATTAAAGGGAATTTGACATCAGGTTTTTCCTACTTCATTTGAGAGCAGCATGATGTAGGGGCTGAGACCCTAAATGTGTCACTTACTGGCCTGCTTGCTCTCATTTTGATAAAAATTCTGTTTTCTTTGCTGCGTTATCTGAATGTAGAGCTCTGTGTAGCTCCAGACCCACCACTGATTGACAGCCTTCTGCCTATGTACAGTGTACACAGAAAGCTGCCAATCCATGATGATGGCGGGGTTATACAGAGCTCATGAATTTGCTTGAGAAACTGACAGCAGGCTTACTCTAGTAATCACCTGCTGATAAAACAGTGATTTTAGCAAAGCTACTGCAAGCACCCCAGTAACCTATGACTTCACTGTCCTCGCCTTTGGCCATATCAAACATTAAGAGGAAGTGTGTGGTCAGCTGCACTTCTTACTTCCTTTTGTTTGATTAGAGGAGAAGGAAGCCAGTGCTGATTGGTGCTGATTGGCAAAGGGATCAAATGACGTAACAACATCACGTGAACCAGTCCTGCACTGCTGGACATGCAACGTAGGTGAATATAAGTATTTTTATTTAAACAGGGGCAAACTCTCAGATTGAGAAGAGGTTGTCTGAGAAGTGAACAACCCCTTTAAATTGTTTTGGGCGGGTATTTTATATGATTTAGCAACACTAAGTGGCAAGTATTTGTGAAGCATAAGGGAAAGATACATGGTTTTCTAAGTATTTTAAAAATATAAATCTGAAGATTATTATGTGCATTTGTATTCCGTTCCCCATATCGATTAATCCCCCTCTCCCATCACTGTTCCGCCACCTCTCCTCTTTGCTAGTCTCCTTGTTGCCTTCCAATTCACAGAGTAGAATCAAGTTTAAATGGCTAAAGGTACCGTCACACTAAGCAACTTACCAGCGATCCCAACAACGATAGGGATCGCTGGTAAGTTGCTAGGAGGTTGCTGGTGAGCTGTCACACTGCAACGCTCCAGCGATCCCACCAGCAACCTGACCTGGCAGGGATCGCTGGAGCGTGGCTACACGAGTTGCTGGTGAGCTCACCAGCAACCAGTGACCAGCCCCCAGCGCCGCGTGGAAGATGCTGTGCTTGGTAACTAAGGTAAATATCGGTAACCAACCCGATATTTACCTTGGTTACCAGCGCACGGAGCTACACGTGCAGAGAGCAGGGAGCAGCGCACACTGAGCGCTGGCTCCTTGCTCTCCTAGCTACAGCACACATCGGGTTAATTACCCGATGTATGCTGCAGCTAAATGTGCACAGAGCAGGGAGCAGCGCACACTGAGCGCTGGCTCCCTGCTCTCCTACTTACAGCACACATGGGGTTAATTACCTGATGTGTGCTGCAGCTACATGTGCACAGAGCAGGGAGCAGCGCACAATGCTTAGCACTGGCTCCTTGCTCTCCTACTTACAGCACACATGGGGTTAATTACCTGATGTGTGCTGCAGCTACATGTGCACAGAGCAGGGAGCAGCGCACAATGCTTAGCGCTGGCTCCCTGCTCTCCTAGTTACAGCACACATCAGGTTAATTAACCCGATGTGTCCTGCAGCTAGCTACATGTGCACAGAGCAGGAGCCGGCAGCACAGGCAGTGAGAGCGGCGGAGGCTGGTATCGAAGGTAAATATCGGGTAACCAAGGACATGGCTTCTTGGTTACCCGATGTTTACATTGGTTACCAGCCTCCGCAGAAGCCGGCTCCTGCTGCCTGCACATTTAGTTGTTGCTGTCTCGCTGTCACACACAGCGATCTGTGCTTCACAGCGGGACAGCAACAACTAAAAAATGGCCCAGGACATTCAGCAACAACCAACGACCTCACAGCAGGGGCCAGGTTGTTGCTGGATGTCACACACAGCAACATCGCTAGCAACGTCACAAAAGTTGTTCGTTAGCAGCGATATTGCTAGCGATGTTGCTTAGTGTGACGGGGCCTTAACAATGATTTATTTTGTCATCTCTGTGTTCCCCATATATCTTTAAACTTATCTCCTGATATCTTCTCACAGGTTATCTCTGGTCCTCACTATTTATTTTTCTCTTCCACCCTTGTACGTTTCTCACCCAAACGTCTTCAAGATTTTTCCCGAATTAACCGTCATGCTCTGGAATTCAGTGACTCAACATGTCCAAATGTCTACCACAATTTAAACCTCCAAAATGCAAAATGAAAACTCATCTGTTTAGAAAGGAGTGCAGGTTGCAATAACCCCACTACCACTTCACTACCATTGGAGCTGCTGCAACCCCTGACCTACTGTCTCTTTCCCCTATTCTCAGTAGATTGTAAGCCTGTGAGGGCAGGGTCGTTTCAAACTCTGTATCACTGACAATATTAATTTATTCTCTGTACTTTCTATATATATTTCGTATATAAACCCTCTTTACACGTACAATAACAAGCACTAAATGAGGCTGTAAATATAAATAATAATAATGTGTATTGAATATCAGACACAAATATATATTATTCACACAACCTTCAGTGCGCTAAACAAATATTGCAGTCATTCATATTTTCAAAGAGATGTAAAAACTATGAAATAATATATAACTCTGTGAAGAACCTTATTGAAAACCAGTTACGTGGCAATAATAAATCAGATAAGACAAAAAGTATAAATTGTTTTTCTCATCCACATAAACAGGATGGCCTGCTTTACTTACAACATGGTCACATTTGAGGAGACAGAAGGGACACTTCGTAATTTGGCTCCATCACAGTCAAGTTCTAATCCACGGCACAAACATTGTGTTGGCACTTCCCCAAGCACTGGATCAAAAGAAAGACAAGCATGAGAGAAGAGAATGGCAGGGTCGCATGAAAAGGTCACCCAGCACTATACTCTGCTTCCAAGGGCTTCATGAATGTCCTCCTCTAATTGTTGGTGGCAGCAATGACATTTTCTTGAGATGATGGTACTGTCTAGTACAAATTGTTCAAGTATTATTCAGTAAAATCTATTGAAGAATATACGTCAAATACAAGATTTCTGCCTGAAAATCACTTTATGATTTTCTGCTGATGTGTTCTTTGCTCAGAAGCACAAGAGCATTAGGTCAGCAGTGGAAAGAGATGCAACACTAGCTGAGATCATTGGGTCAATGGTGAATAGTGTAGCAGCCATGTTTCAATATGTTATGCCTCATTCACATGTCAGTTTTTCATGTACAAGTGCTATTCGCATTTTTTTTTCCAGGGATAGCACTCGTACCTGTTATAGTCTATGGGGGTGTTCACTTGTGATTTTTTTGTAGCCCAAGTGGTTCATGCAAAATCATGGAGGCATGTCCAATATAAATTAGAATGTCAAATCAAACTAGGCAATGCAAGTCTATGGGTCCATGAAAAAATCAGACAGCAGTCAGCGGCCATCCATGTTGTCCACTTTTCATTAGCGATCAAAGAAGATGGAGAAACTCCCCCCCTAATTAATGAAAAAACTGATGAAACTAACCACACTCTGATGAAACTCTAATGAAAATCACTAATAAAACTTGGTCTATTTTTGGTCAATAAAACCTGACATCTGAATGAGGAGTAATGCGGGCGTCACACGGTACGATCTATCGTGCGATCGCACGAGCGATTGTACCCACCCCCATCATTTGTGTGTCATGGGCAAATCGCTGCCCGTGGCGCACAAAGTCGTTAAACCGCAGTCACACGTACTTACCTGCGGAGCGACGTTACTGTGGGCGGCGAACATCCACTTCCTGAAGGGGGTGGGACATTCAGCCACACAGCGACGTCACACAGCGGCCGCCCAATAGAAGCGGAGGGGCGGAGATGAGCGAGACGTAAACATCCCGCCCACCTTCTTCCTTCAGCATTGCTGGCAGCTGCAGGTAAGCTGCAGTTCATCGTTCATGGGGTGTCACACGGAGCGATGTGTGCTACCCCGGGTACGATGAACAACCGGCGCAGGGAAGAATAAACGATTTTTTAAAAATAAACGGCGAGTACATGATACACGATTTGTAACCGATTTTCGATCGTTCGGAGTTGCTCGTAGGTGTCACACGGGATGACGTCGCCAACGAAGCCGGATGTGCGTCACGAAAACCGTGACCTCGACGACATATCGCACGATGGATCGTCTCGTGTGATGCCCGCATAAGAGTGTGTTGGAAATGTCCCATGGTGATCTTTATTTTATTAGTTTTACCTTTCAATTCAAAATATAATAGCCTCATAGGGTGCAAAATTGGCATTATTCCCTTATAATGCCTTATGCTTCATTGTTAGGAAAAAAATTAAAGACCAAATTTATAGCAAAAAGAGGATAAATAACTAAAGTCCAAAACTAACCTCTAAAACCAATACTTTGTGCAAATATAGTTAAAAATTAGGTAATTAAAACTATGTAGGACGTATAACTACAAAGTCAGAGATAGACAAGGTTAAGGTGAATGCAAACAATAAAAATCTGGTGAAGTATAGCCGGGTGTATAACAGGCCTATCAAACAATGTACAGTTGTTAGTATGGTAATACATGATGTCCGGATGCCGGTCACACAATGTCATATATAAAGATTCATATACATGATGTCATTTATAAAGATACATGCAATACTTATTTTCAATGGGTATGTCATGGGACTAAAACATCTCTGGAAGAATAAATGTATTACTCATAGTGCATTAAGAGTGAGTACTGTCCTTATTGTAATGAATGCCACCCCAAAGCTATTGATTATCAGGAAATACATATAGTAGGAGAAAAAGGATAGGCACATAGAAACTTCAAGATCTATTTAATGCTGGTTCTAAAATTAAAAGCCACATAATGATAGTTGAAAGCACCCTAATGCGATTCTAGTGGTAGTTGTGCCCTTGGTCTCTGACTAAGGGCACATCTAGTGCCAGAAACGAGTCAGCATGTTCTCAACTATCAGCATGTGAATTTTAATTTTATAACTTGAATGGACTAAAGCTTGAAGATTTAACTTATTTTTCATGTGAGTATGTTTTTTTTTATTATAAAATACTCATGGTTCATGCTTACGACAGATTACCAATAATCATGGCTGTCCAAATCTCAACACATGTGTCCATTGCACCAATTTCCACACATATGTGAGACATAGAAGAATTGAGAGTGGATGGTTTGCACTTGTGTGGCGCCCACCATGTAGCATGGAAGAGAAGGTATGATGGTGTGGGGGTACATTCCTAGTGACACTATTGGTAATTTATTTCAAATTCCACACTTAGCCATGAAGGATACCCCAGTATATGGCAACGACATGCCATCCCATTAGGTTTGCATTTAGTCGGACTAATAGTTGTACAGTATTTCAACCTAGCAATAACACAGAACATACCTCTGTGCTATATAAAGGATATGTGACCATAAGGCCTGTTTCACACGTCAGTGATTCTGGTACGTTTGTGCTTTTTCTTTTACGTACCAGAATCACTGACATACGCAGACCCATTATAATCAATGGGTCTGCTCACACATCAGTGATTTTTCACTGACCTTGTCTCCGTGCGGCGTACCCGCGTGTCCGTGATTGCCGCACGGAGGCATGTCAATTTTTTTCTGGCATCACTGATGTCCCACGGACCACGCAGTGGTGTGATCTGTGAAACACGTGCCAGAAAAAACGTGCATATAAAATAAAAATCATTTTTACTCACCCGGCTTCAGCCGCGCTCTCTGCAGCCTGTTCTGCCTGCTGCTTCTGAGCCGGCTCATTACTGTCGTGCATATTCATGAATGCACGACACAGCCGACCCGGAAGCAGCTGCTGTGGGGGTCAGCTCTGGCCGGATGCTGCACCGTGGGAGCGTTCAGCACCGTGAAGAGCGGGAGCGGGCGCAGGTGAGTTAATCTCTATGTGTAATCATGGACCACAGAGAACGGAGCCTGGATTGCACTTAGACAACCCACGTGTGCCGTGAATAACAGAACACGGAGGGACATGTGAGTGTTTTACACGTCAGTGAAGAACGTCTGTGTTTTTCACTGATGTGTGAAACGGGCCTAAAGGTGAGGGATTGAGGGCTCCATCAGATGACTTGGCCTCCACAATAATCCGACCTCAACTCAGTTGAGATGATATAGGATTACCTGGTCCGGGTGAAGGCAATGCAGTCAAAAAGCGCTTAGCACAACACCTTTGGGAACTCCTTAAGGCCCGTTTCACACGTCAGAGAAAAACACTGACGTTTTTCACTGGCGTGTAAAACACGCACATGTCCCTCCGTGTGCCGTGAATCACGGCACACGTGAGTTGTCTAAATGCAATCCGGGCTCCGTTCTCCGTGGCCCGTGATTGCACTTAGAGATTAACTCACCTGTGCGCGCTCCCGCTCTCCATGGTGCTGATCGCTCCCGCGGTGCAGCATCCGGCCGGCGCTGACCCCCGCAGCAGCTGCTTCTGGGTCAGCTGTGTCGTGCATAATGAATATGCGTGACAGTAATGAGCCGGCTCAGAAGCAGCAGGGAGGACAGGCTGCAGAGAGCGTCGCTGGAGCCGGGTGAGTAAAAATGATTTTTATTTTAAAAGCACGTTTTTTTCTGGCACGTGTTTCACGGACCAGACCACTGCGTGGTCCGTGGGACATCAGTGATGCCAGAAAAAAATGGACATGTCTCCGTGCGGCAATCACGCACACGCGGGTACGCTGCACGGAGACACGTGCTGTGAAAAATCACAGATGTGTGAGCAGACCCATTCATTATAATGGGTCTACGTATGTCAGTGATTCTGGTACGTTTAAAAAAGAGCACAAACGTACCAGAATCACTGACGTGTGAAAGGGGCCTTAAAACTATTGGAAAGTCATTCCAGGTGACTACCTTATGAAGATAGTTGACAAAATGCCAAGTAGCATCAGTATAAAGAGAGGTACTCTGAAGAATCTAAAGTTTAACACTAACTGCGCTCTGTTTAGTTACACAGTTGTTTCTTTACTCATTGTTTCCATATATATGTACTCCTTTGTGGTTTGCTGCCTGCAGTATAAATCTACATTGTGCAAATTCCAATAAAAACAAGGAAAACTATTGCATAAACAGTGTCCAAACTTTTGACTAGTACTGTATAGACTGAAGAAAGTGTTGGGAATTTTGCCTAAGACAAAACAAGCACATTGTACTTATCCTAGAAGAATGTTTTCAGAGAATTGTTTGACTGCCTTTACTCGTATTGTATATACACCTATATGCAGCATAAAGTCTTTTGTGTAATGTAACACACAGGACCCTAAATACATATCTATAATTTATAAAACCATTTTTCCCAACATCAACTGGGTGATAGATCCAAACAAAGCAGAAATTTAGAAGTAGAATAAAAACTAGAAGATTAATCCAGTGTCAAGACAAAACAGCACATATCAGAGCTGGGTGATCTTTTTATGTATATTCTGAAAACCTAATCAAGAAAGGATAACTAAAGTAACAGATGGTGTGTAAACTGAATGGAACTTAAATTATGAATATATTTAGTATAGTATATACTGTACATATATACACTGTGGGCACAATTATTCAACACTTTATATTTTTGATGATTCATTTTATCATTGAACAAATATAATGCTGTCGATGAATTCAAAAGGTTAATAGACCTGAAACCTGAATATTTAAAAAGCGTAACCATTGTTTTCATTTTTATATCATATAAATCATATATATCATATAAATCAAAGTACACATCAAAATAAGCAGCTTTGTAATATTTCTTATCAGAGTAATTTGCTTCGTTCTCTGCCAGAATTGATCAGCCATTAGCAAAATTCTCAACTCTGAGGTAAAATCTGTATTCAGTGAAGACTTTCTCATTACTGAGATAGGAGATGGCGGCTGTTACTGATGAGATTCCTTGTAGATAGAAGATTGAGGATGGGCGGAGCTCTGCCTCTAGCTCCTCCCATCATAGGATCTCATCAGTAACAGCCGCCATCTCCTATCTCAGTAATGGGAGAGTCTTCACTGAATACAGATTTTACCTCAGAATTGAGAATTTTGCTAATGACTGATCAATTCTGGCAGAGAAAGAAGCAAATTACTCTGATAAGATATATTACAAAGCTGCTTATTTTGATGTGTACTTTGATTTATGATATAAGAATGAATTGAGAATTTTGATTATGGCTGATGAATTCTGGAAGAATTGCTTATTTTTATGAGTACTATTCATTTAGGAAACCTATATAAAATGATGATTATGCTTTAAGAAAGTAAAGCGGGCTTTACACGCTATGACATCAATAGCAATTGCTAGCAATATCAAGCGTGTAAGCACCCGCCCCCGTCGTGTGTGCGATATCGTGTGTTCGCTGCCGTAGGGGGAGGGACGTTCGGCATAACTGCGACGTCACCGCGACATCACTAAGCGGCCGGCCAATCAAAGCGGAGGGGCGGAGATGAGCGGGACGTAACATCCCGCCCACCTCCTTCCTTCCGCATTGCGGCCAGCGGCAGATAATGAGACGTTCCTCGCTCCTGCGGTGTCACACACAGCGATGTGTGCTGCCGCAGGAGCGACGAACAACATTGATAATCAACCATTACCAATTTTTGGTTTTGGGACGACCTCTCCATGGTGAACGATTTTCACCATTTTTGAGGTCGCTTAAGGTCGCTGGTAAGTGTCACATGCTGCGATATCGTTAATGACACCGGATGTGCGTCACTAACAACGTGACCCCGACGATAAAACATTAACGATATCGTAGCGTGTAAAGCCCACTTAAGAGTGAGGTGTTATCTTTCTTAGGATAGTATCTACACACCAATAGTTGCCCCATACTTTTGCACACATAATGTGCAACTAAATGGAAAACCTAAATATTCCATTCTCAATTGTTTAATTTTATCTATTAAATTGAGAATAATACTCAAACAACCCAAAATATACAAAAATATTTTTTATGTAAACTTAGTACAATACATCCTGACACCCACTCTCTTTCTCCAATTTTGTTAACCCATAAAACACGCAAGTCCGATGTAATCCACACGAGGACCTACAATGATCCCTGCTCTGCTTCATACTGAAGTTGCAGCGCATGGGCACATTAGAGAACATAACCGCCCACTGTGGCTTCAAGCAGACACTGACTGACCCACAGCTGTGAATGATGACATCACTGAGTTTACCTGCAGTCGCAGATTGAGGTTCCCATGGTACCCCATCTGTGACCGCAGATAAACTCACCTCAGGTGAACTCATTGAACCCAGAGACCTCACCATAGGTGAACTCAATGAGACCTGAATCTCTTGGCAGAAATCGTGTTTTTTTTGCCAAGAGATGCAGATTTGGTGCTAGAATTGATACACCAAATTCCTGCACATTCTGAATCTCCTGGCAGAAAAATGCATCGAAACGCGATGCGGACGCCGTTTCAGTGTGGTTTTCTGCCAGGAGATGTGAATTTGGTGCAGAAATCTGGTGCTGACATTTCTGCAGACATATTTGCAGCAAATCTGCATCTCCTCGCAGAAAATCACACCAAAATCATGGGTTTTTTTGCCAGAAGATGCAGATTGTGTTTTTTTATTTACCATTTGTTGCACCACTGTATGTACCATACCATTGAAAACCAGTGGCTGTGGATATATTCCCATTTATTGGTTTCTCACTAGCATACCTTATACATGCATGTATTCTTATCTCTATATATTATATTTCGGATCCATGTTGTTGTTTATGGGTTTATTTGCATTGGTGTGGGCATTATACTCATTAGGACACTTTGCCCAAGATGATTTTAGGTATTTTTAGTGTATTATTTTGTTAATAAACTTTTTTTATACTTTAAAATATTACTAGGGGTATGCTGAAATTTCTGCTCATCTCTCTTTCTCAGATTCTACTTGGCTATTACTAGCATTGAGCATCCCAATATTTATTTTCTTTTTGTTCTGTGCATCCCTATTTCATTATCCTTGTAGCTTGGGTCGAGAAAGGTGAACAATCAGTAATCGATCGTTAGGCAAAATGCGTATAATGCGAAGGTCACAGAAATGGCAGCAGGACAATAAGTCTGCCATGTGTGCAACACTCCCAATGTGCAAGACTTCATTGTTTCCACCAGGAAGCCAACTTTCCATCTCCTCCTTCTCGCTCACCTCATACTCCTCCTCCTTAGACCATCCACGCTGAACAGACAGGACTTAGCTGGTGTTGGCAGTACTCTCTCTAGAGCATGCAATCATTTTCTGTTCCTGTTTCGACTCCTCCTCCTCCTCCTCATTATTACCCAATCAGCGCTAAGAAGATAAGATGAGGCTTAAGGTGGTGTCACACATAGCGACGCAGCAGCGATCAAGACCAGCAATCTGACCTTATCAGGATCGCTGCTGCGTCGTTACATGGTCGCTGGTGAGCTGTCAAACAGGCAGATCTCACCAGCGACCAGTGACCAGCCCCCAGCTAGCAGCGACACGTAACTAAGGTAAATATCGGGTAACCAAGGAAAGCACTTCTCTTGGTTACCCGATATTTACCTTAGTTACTAGCGTTCGCTGCTCCCACGCTGCCAGTGCTGGCTCCCTGTTCCCTGCACTCCTAGCTAGAGTACACATCGGGTTAATTACCCGATGTGTACTCCAGCTACGTGTGCAGGGAGCAGGGAGCCAGCACTGGCAGCATGAGAGCACACCACTTAGCACTGGCTCCCTGCACTCCTAGCCAGAGTACACATCGGGTTAATTACCCGATGTGTACTCCAGCTACGTATGCAGGGAGCAGGCAGCCGGCACTAGCAGCGTGAGAGTGGCGTACGCTAGTAACTAAGGTAAATATCGGGTAACCAAGGAAAGGGCTTCTTGGTAACCCAATGTTTACCATGGTTACAGCTTACCGCAGACTGGCAGACGCCGGCTCCCTGCTCTCTGCTCGCTTCAGTTCGTCGCTCTCTTGCAGTCACACACAGCGATGTGTGCTTCACAGCGGGAGAGCAACGTCCAAAAAATGAAGCAGGACATTCAGCAACGACCGGCGACCTCACAGCAGGGGACAGGTCGTTGCTGGATGTCACACACAGTGACAGCGACGGGACGTCGCTGCTACGTCACAGAAAATGGGGACTTAGCAGCGACGTCGTTGTTGTCGTCGCTATGTGTGACACCACCTTTAGCTGGGTAGTATCCCTCTGTTTACTTTCTTCCTCCATTTCTACTTGGTCTACATACAAAGCTTCCTGTTTCACTGTGAGCAGTGAGCATTTGAGTAGACACAGAATGAGGATGGTTACACTGATTATGGCATCATTGCCACTAACCATCTCGGTTGATTGTTCAAACTCTTGAAAAACTATAAGATGTCAGACATCCATTGCCACTCTTCAGTTCTTATGTGCGGAGGTTGCCCAGACTATTGATAGACATGTTGTAGCTGGCAGTCAACTACTACCCTCTGCTGCTCACAAAGCGTTGCCAACATATGTAATGTTGAGTTCCAGAGCGTGGCCAGGTTGCAAAGCAGTTGGTAAGGTGGCACTCAAAAACACTGGTGCAGCACTGACAGACCGACCTCACCTGTAGGGGACTTGCAGAACTGGGAGTACATTAACAAAGAGCTTGGGCAAATCTTGGCAGGTTTTCAGAAAGCGGTAACCACTAAGTTGAGCACTCGAGCCAGGCATGGTAGGTGTGGCAGCTTGCCAAGCTTCAGAGCCACCCCCAGGTTACTTCCATTATTACACGAGACCAAGGCAGGTTGGCGGTTGAGCAGTGAGAGCTACAGATTTGTCTGGTCTGTTAGACCTTTCAACAAGTGCAGAGTCGGTCAGACGCAGTTGAGCAAAACAGTCCGTCGTCTGACCGAATCTGCACTTTGTCCTCCCTTCCCCCCACTTCTGCCTTGGCCTCCATTGAGAGGTGAATTTTAATATGCTGCAATAAAAGAAGATTTTATTCACTGGAAGTGAATGCTGTGGATTTTCTTCTGTGCTGAAGTACCTTTGTTTCCCTGCACCTGGGGGCAATTTATACTGAGCATCACTGTGAATCTGACTGGTTTTGTGCTGGATCCCCTGCTTGTGGCCTGCTGTCCACTTGTGCCAGGTGAGCATTTTTTCTTTTCTCATTATATTATTCTCTGTTTCAGCCTTCCATCAATAATAAAAATGGTGGACAAGAAACTTGTTTCACTTTGTCAGTAATCAGCAATAATATAACTACAAAAACTACAAAAAAAAAAGAATACAATCTTGCCATGCATTTCAGTAGCCGGCCCATGTTCTAGGAGTAAAAGTTCTCTTATCAGTTCTAAGCATCACTCTCATACTTTATATCCTAAAAATCCTAAAAATGCTTTATCAAAGATTTTCATCCTTCTCTGCCTCCACATTTAGCTCTCAAATGCTCCAGTCCTCACAGGTTCAAATAAGTCTCTAATTGAAGTTGTAACAATGTGTCGATCAATGAACACTTGTTTCTACTTTGGAGTCCTGTCCTTCAGTTGTTTGGATATTTGATGGCACTGTGTGGTCGAAGTCCTTGTGATGAATATGTAGCTTACGCTTTATCCAAGAAGAATTTAGTACCAAGTTAAAACTATGAGATTTTGTAGCTAAAACCATTAGGACAAAATTAGAAAGGGCAGAAATCCTTCTTGATTTTAGTTGTGAAAAAAAAATCTCTTTAACTACATCATAAGGCAAAATTCATACATTAATTTAATATTTTATTTGTACTTAAAAACATTGATTTTTATGAGTGTGCTGGATAAGATTTTCTATAATTTATGGTTTGTGTCTCTTCTATCTGTCTTGTATGCAAAAGAAAAAATTGCTATGGGGAGGTGGAGAATATGTCCTTTGTCTTCTTGTGCTTTTAGATGGCCTTGCCTTCTTCAACACCTCTTTATTTCCTGATGCCTCTCATTCACCATCTCCATCACATTCTCCATACGTGTCAGAAGGAGAATCTTGCTTATACATCTTCTGAGCTCTTCATCCCTACTCATGGACTCCACTCTTTGGATTAACAGAAGGTCTTTTTTGCATACTAAAGGTATGCTGCTCTTCTCTTCAGTCAGGGTAATCCACCCAAAAAGCTCTAATTTAACGTGATGAAAGCCAGTGAGCTGTTACAGCTCCGGAACCAGCTCATAATGTTCAGAGTTGACCCTTTAATGACACCAGTTGAAAGTACCATTAAACTGATGGTGGGTTGTAAGCTGACAAATCAGGTAATAATAACTCTTCTGTCACATCACCACCGGAGTCCGCTCCTGCGACTTCTGCTCCGATCGCCAGACGACGCCATGTTCCCACCATGGATAGTGCTGGTTATGGGAGAGGAGTCGGTGCCTGTGGCTCTACGAAGCACAGGCTCCGCTCATCCACTAGGCTGGGTTTCCCTGGAACCTGCAGTACCACTGGCTGACTGTAGGTGGTGTGTGTCTTCCAGCTGAAGTTGCCAACATTCACCTGCAGGCAATGGGAAGACACCACACCCTTCTATTTCCCCCTCCTGTCACATGACCACCGCCAGAGATAGTTCTGTACTCCTGGTTCATGTGCTGTTTGTATTTTGATTCCTGTGCGCTGACCTTTGCTTGCTGTTTGACTACCCTCCTGCCTGTCATTTTTGTACCTTGCTGCCAGTTCCGGATTTGACCTCTGCTTTGTCTCCTCACTACGCCCTTGCCTGCCGATTCTGTTCCTGTTTAGCATCTCTTGGTTTTTGACCCTGCCTGATGACCACGGACTACAGCCTACCACAGGTAGTGATCTCTGGGGCTCTGTGTAATTCCAAATCCCTGTATAGGGGTTAAAGGGTTGCAGAGTTCTTGGGGTCCTGCTTTGTGAGCGGCTTTTCTCTAGACTCCCCTTACAGCCAGTCTGAGTCTGTGGCTCCAATCAGGCATTACATCTTCACACTATAGGAGAATAAGGAAATAATATTGATATGACTAGGATATCATGTGATCACTTGGCAGTATTCCGCAGTGAATCCCTATATTATTACTGTATATATGGACATGTAGCCCAATAGGCATCATAGAGGGGAGTTACCTACTTGGGACCCCTTTATTAGTCAGCATAGGGAGTTCATATATGTAACCAGCTCTCATACTGACTGAATTAGCCATTCCATGCATTATAAGGACAGATATTCATTTAGCTGCCATGTAACAATACCTGTGCATTTCCCCTACATGAATAGCTCAGCTACTGGAGGAAGCAGAGAAGATCCACCTGGAGCGGCCGCTACCCTTAACTGTATCACAGTGTGCCAAAAGGTTAAGCAGGGAGAAATAGTCTTCTTGAACTACTGCTCTCTGTTTAGTAGGTGCAGGTCATTAAAAGCCTGCATCCTGTAGAATGGCAGATGTGATGATATCAGTGTGCCATGATGTGCACAGAATGTCAGCGTCCCATTGTGATAATGTCACTGCTTGATCTTCCCGGGACTTGCACCTGTATGTTGCTGGACTTGTTAGGTGAGTATGTAGTGGGTGCTCATAACCCCTACTAAAGGACCGGAAATGTTGTTAATAAAAGTGTTGTATTTTTAATATTGTATTGTATTCTAGTGTTAGGGCACCCCCTAGTGGCCGGGTGGGACGGCTGTTGCCACCGGGGGAGGAGGAGTCGGCTGAATGTCTAGGGAAGGTCTGTGTGTGTGGAAGGGAGTCGGATCCGGGACAGCAGTGTGTGTACATCGGTGGCAGTGTGTATGAGCGGAACATCAGGGGACGCCGGAGCAACGGAGGAGAACGTAACCTCAAGGTCTGAATCCGCTGGTGTGGGTCCAGTGTGTGCTTGACTTAGGAGTGGGAGCCCGGAGAAGCGGAGTACCCAGGGCATATCCCCACCAGAGGGCGCGTTTGGGCAGGTTGTCCCCAGCTCCACAGAAAGTGCCGAATTCTGCTGACCGGATTGTATTGTGCCAATAAATGTCATCTTTTATTATAACCAGCTTTTGCCTGAGGACTGTTTGTGCATCATCCGACGAAGACACCGTCACACACTGTCCCATCAAGCAAGTCCCCAACATTGAAGGAGTGATGGAGTCAGGGGTGTGCCTTGAATTCTCTGGTGCCACGACTACACAGCCAGGGGCGCCCCTGGGCCATCACTTCATGTGGCGTAGTCGGCAGGATGCGACTCCCTTGCCGGAGAACCAAGAAACCGGAGACCAAGTGGTGCCGAGTGTACCGTATCCGGGCTACGAGAGAAGATTTCCAGTCCCATGGTGGGAGGAAGATACGGTGCCTGCAGCGTTGGACCGGGCACAAGATGGCGGCAAGATGGCCGTCATCTGTGAAGATAAAGAAAGCGCGCGAAAAGTTGGCGCCAAAAGAAGAGCCTGGGGCTGGCCGGTGCCGAAGAAGAGGTACAGAGTACTCCGCCCAAAGAGGGGAGGCACCAGTCCCAGGGCATTGAAGACGACATACGGAGTGGGCGGTGTTCGGAAGAAAAAGAAGTACCGCCGCGGAGGAGTCAAGATGATGCGTGAGGCTGGGGGAGGATTCTGTTTAAGAGCGGGAAACAAAGGCCCGCCTCCTCTTTCCTCAGTCTCAGCTTTGACGCCGCCGCTATTAGTAGTACAGCGATCGGAGACAGAGATGGAGACTTCTGGACAACCTGAAGAACTTGCCACCACCATGGCTCTGGTCAGCCTAGGCCGGGGGCATCCCAAGTTTGCTGTCGCAAGCGAGGCATCCCTTGTGGACCTTCCGATCGGACCGGGAGGTTCCACGCGGCCCGAGAAGGTGTCCTGGAAGACCACGTGGGATGCGAAGACCGGAGGTACGATCACGGAGGTCCGGGCAACGTATGCCACACAGCCACCAGTGAGAGACCGGATTCCGGGGATCACGCATTCCCCTTGGGAGACACCACAGCCTGGCGCCATCGCCGCCACACCAACTGCCTCATATGGAGAGCCGGCCGAAGTGCTAGCTGAGCGGCTGGAGGAAGACCACCTGGGCTTCGTTTGGGATCCGGTAATCGTCCCTTCCCCTGTACAGCACCCCAGAGCTCTATCCCCGGTACCCGACCCTGTCCGAGAACGCCTGCTTGCCGAAACCGTCGTCCGGGAAATGTTGTCCGGTCCCGGCGGCGAGGAGCTGGCCCTGCAATTCACCACCGGAGTGGTGGTGAAGTTTAATCAGCAGGAGGGCTACGGGTTCATCCGCGAAGTAAACACCGGGGACGATTACTTCTACAACCGGGTCCACCTAGACGTAGAGGGGCTGCCGAAGCGTCTCCACACGCTCTACCCGGGGGAGAGGGTCCAATTCCTACCGGACGCAGGAAGTCGCGGCCTGTTTGCCGTTGGTGTCACTCGGATGCCGACCGCCCGGGAAGCGGCCCAGTGGCAGCAAGAGCTGGAGTGGGAGGAGCAACAGGAACGGCGCCGGAGCCACCCAAAACCGGTACCGACCGCGCCCTCTCATTCCAAGCGCACCTTGGCAGTTGCTCCGGAAGCACCATCTGGCCCGACCACTGACCCGGAGAAGGTTACCCCGGTAGTAGCGGTGAACCAGAGTGTGACCAATAGACCGGTCATCGTCCTGGACAGACCGCAACCCGCGCCACAACCACCCCGGGTAGCGACGCCATCACCACCGCCGGGAGCTGAAGACGCTGCGCCAGCAGAGCCACCTTTTGCCCCCGTGTCCTTCCGGAGAATACGCCGCCAGCCGGGGCAGTCTCTGGGAGCCTACATACAGGCACAGGCGGAGGAGTGGAAGCGGTCCTGGCCTCCAGAATAGATCTCCGCAGCTATTCTGTTTGAAGACCGGTATCGTTCTTAGACCGGCAGAAGTTTTTGTTAAAAGTTCTACGGGCCTGTTGCCCGCCAACTAAGACCGGGAGCGCTGTTGAGCCTCCGGGCGCCCACTAAGACCGGGAGCGCTGTTGAGCCTCCGGGCGCCGCCTAAGACCGGGAGCGCTGTTGAGCCTCCGGGCGCCATTTAAGACCGGGAGCGCTGCTGCGTCTCCGGGCGCCACCTAAAGACCGGGAGCGCTGCTGAACTGGTGCCCCGGTTGTTGTGAACTGAACTAAAGGTTTTCTCGTGTTAGGTGTGTTTTAAAGAAGAGCCGTGCCGGGAGGCTCGGATTTTAAGAGGGGAGGCATGTAGTGGGTGCTCATAACCCCTACTAAAGGACCGGAAATGTTGTTAATAAAAGTGTTGTATTTTTAATATTGTATTGTATTCTAGTGTTAGGGCACCCCCTAGTGGCCGGGTGGGACGGCTGTTGCCACCGGGGGAGGAGGAGTCGGCTGAATGTCTAGGGAAGGTCTGTGTGTGTGGAAGGGAGTCGGATCCGGGACAGCAGTGTGTGTACATCGGTGGCAGTGTGTATGAGCGGAACATCAGGGGACGCCGGAGCAACGGAGGAGAACGTAACCTCAAGGTCTGAATCCGCTGGTGTGGGTCCAGTGTGTGCTTGACTTAGGAGTGGGAGCCCGGAGAAGCGGAGTACCCAGGGCATATCCCCACCAGAGGGCGCGTTTGGGCAGGTTGTCCCCAGCTCCACAGAAAGTGCCGAATTCTGCTGACCGGATTGTATTGTGCCAATAAATGTCATCTTTTATTATAACCAGCTTTTGCCTGAGGACTGTTTGTGCATCATCCGACGAAGACACCGTCACACACTGTCCCATCAAGCAAGTCCCCAACATTGAAGGAGTGATGGAGTCAGGGGTGTGCCTTGAATTCTCTGGTGCCACGACTACACAGCCAGGGGCGCCCCTGGGCCATCACTTCAAGTATATGATGTTTATTTTTTATTTTAATATTATGTGAGGGCCATTATGTGTGGAGGTTACTAAGGGGGACCTCATCGATAGTAGGGGCTACTAAGGGAACCCTCATACATAGTGGGGGCTACTACGGGGATCCACATACTTAGAGAGTGTTACTTAGGTGGGGTCATTGTACAGCATTGTGGCTACTAAGTGGGCCATGACACAGGGTCTACTAACAGGGTCATAATACAGAGTGGGTGCTAGTAATGGGGCCATGATACAGTGTTGGGGTTACTAATAGGGACAACAGTATGGGGGCTTCTAAGGGGGCCATGATACAGCATGGGGGCTGCTAAGTGGGACAATTATACAGCATAGGAACTACTAAGGAGGCCATGATACAGTGTGGGGGCTACTAAATGGGCCCTAATACAAAGTGGAGACTGCTAAGTGGGCCCTCATAGAGAGGGGGGGTACTAAAACAGCTGTCATACAGAGTGAGGGCTACTAAAAGGACCCTCTTACAGAGTGGTGGCAACTAATGTGCAATGATACAGCATGAGGGCTACTAAGGGTGCCATCATACAATGTGGGAGCTAATAAAAGGACCCTCCTACAAAGTGGGGGTTATTACTGAGGCCATCATACAGTGTGGGGGACTACTATAGAGGCCATCATACAGTGAGGGGGGCCATCATACCATGTGGGGACTACAGTGGGGCCATCATACAGGGGAGGGGAAATCAAGCAGTGTGGGAGCTATTAAGGGACCATTATACAGTGTGGTGGCTACTAAGGGACCATTATACAATAGAGGGGCAATTAAACATTGTCAGGGCCACTAAGGGCCATTATACAATGCGGAGGCTAATGTGCACCATCATTGGGGGCTACTGTAGGGCTCATCATACAGTGTAAGGACTTCTATATGGACATCATACAATCTGGGGGCATTATACTGTGTATAGGGGAGCTGTGATGGTATCATACTGTGTATAGGAGCTCTGTGAGCTGTGGGCTCATATACTTTCTATACAAGAGCTGTATGGGGGTGGACTCCGAGGACATTATTAGCCCCTTCACCACCTGGATAAGATCTGCTGAGATTTGCAGGGAAACATATGGGCTCTCCGTGAGAGCCTGCATCAAAGGGAAGTACATGTTCTATGATGTACCAGTGCATCATAGATCACGAAGGAGTTAAATATTAAGTGAGAACTTGTTATAGGGCACTTAGGGTATTTTGACTGTTAAAGGGGCACACAAGCATTATTACTTTTTAGGGGGAAAAATGAAGCACTCTTAGTTACGGCACTTGCACATGGCATTGCTATATTCTACGGGTCAGTTTTATCATCTAGAGGTCACAGTTGAGGTGTTTTACTTTGTAATGGTGGTGGCCAGAAAAAGGAGCACTGCTTTTGTACTACACAGCAGATGTAGTAATAGGGACACATAAGGCAGCAGTGGATCACCATTGAGATATCAGAAGGATGAGGAGTTTGTGCATGTTGGGACTGTGTGGACGGTGCAGGAAATGTGTGAAGTCAAATGTATCTTTGTGGTGAACTCTCGTGGCTGAGAACGTTGTCATGTAAGCTTGGGCCAGATGGAAAAGACAGGAAAAATTAACAACTTCATCAGAAAGTAAGTCTCTATCTATTACTGTGCTGTAATCTCTTCTACAGGAACATATACAGTATGTATTTACCACTATATGGTCACCATATGGCGGTAATATCGCAGTTGGTCTTTGTCTCGTGATTTATTTTCAGTAACACTGTGCTCATCTGCTGAGGTTCCCTTATACCTACAATCATCGTTATCCACCATTGTTGTAAATATGGTTACCTGGTTAAGGGCCCAATTAGAAGTTTTGCCTCCCCCTGAGATGAACCCCTAGCTACGTCTCCGCCATACATACAGCCTCTCTCAGGGCAGTGATATGTGCTGTGCTGTACGTAATCATTTATCTTTTACACCTTTGGCTGTTCTCGATTCTGAGTCTTTGAATTGGTATCTCTGCATGGAGCTACATGGTATTTATTTTTTTTTTTTGCTGAATAGCTGATTTTTGATTTTCATCCAAAGTTGCCTCTTCATCTTAGATAATAGTCGGATGAACACTTGTTTGGCCTATAGCTATCTCTTGAATCCCCTACAGACATGGACTCACGGCTCGGCCAAGCCTTCATGTGTTTTCAATCAGGACAGTGATATCCATTGTTCTATTGTTTATTGTAATTATACAAATAAATTACAGATTCACTGCATTGATGAAGCCAGCATTTTGCGAAAAGATCTGAATATTTCAGAATATTTATGGAGCAACATTTCCTAATGAGCCCTGGATAATTTTGCTGCAAATAATTGTTCCTGTAATGGATGCATGAATACTCGCTCAGTTTTCGTCTTGTCTCGTTAACATTTAGTAATCATTGGGGTCGGGCACTCCAGCAAAAGCTGTCCTTATTAATAACGCTAGAGAGGGAAGAAGAATATGTTATTTTCCAGATAGCCCGGAATTGTTATATAAATTGCTAAATGCCTCATTTAAGACAAAACGAAGGTTTGTTGGATGTGTTATTAGGCTCTTTCCTGCTAGTAAAGCTTACACTCTGTAACAAATAGTACCCAAGGAGCTATTCTCTCTGTGTTGCTTTCAAAGTACTTTATTTAATTGCACTTCTGTCATTATTAAAGGACGTTTACAGGAACATTCTGTTCACAGTACTCGAAACCAATGTGTCACTTTCTGTCCCTCTAACAAAGAGCATAAAAGTAATAATCTTCCATCTTTATACTTATCACAGATACCAGGATAATAAAATGTAAAGCCTTTACAATATAAAGCGTGTCAGACCTTGACATCAAAGTGACATGAGGAACAGATGTTACAGTAGGGACAGCAATGGCGTGAGGATATATCACTGCTGAGTACATTGAACCATTACTTCTTTTATGCGTTGGTTATGTTGGGTGGTGTTGTTAACTTGTCTCATTTTAGAATAGTACTTTTTGGGGCTTTGTTAACCTATTCCTGACACTGGATGTACAGGTATACCCTATTTTCCAAGGAGTTACAGCAAATAGATGTACTGGACGGCCAGGTGACCATGTGGGCATAGGAGCGGTGCTCCACGCAATAACAGTTTGGCTTATCTACCAGCCTAGGTCCTGCTGCAACAGTCAGGGCTGGTGCCAGCAACCCTCTAGATGTCTTGGTCAATAGTGACCTTGACATTTAGATGGTTGTAAGATGGAGGGGGTCTTCCTTTTCCTCTCATCTTGTCTCCGCAATGCAATCTTGGGGTGTCAATGAATCTGCAGGTACATTGGGCTCTTGTCCATTGCAGGGTATAACAGGTCTCTTATTGTGTAACCCAGGGGGGCAGGGGGTTCAGGTCCAGTATGGAACCTGTTACTCGTCACCAAGCCAGTGTGGAGGTCAGGGATGTCGCGGTGGCGAACCGGTTTAATGCCCCAAAGTGTCCACAATAAATGGGGAATAGGAGGTGATGATGGGGGTTGTTGTCGTGACACCACCTATGGTACGAGGCCAGGGATTAGCTGCCGCTGCTGTTGCTGTCCTCTGAGGCGGATGGTAGTAGTAGCAGAGATGGTTTCGCTCCCCACAGTTAGAGCGGGCCCTGGGGAAGATGATGAGGGGAGTAGTAATGGCGGCACCGAGGCGCGGGTGGCAGCACCGGTAATAACAGGCTCACACAGTCTCTGCGGTTACAGGTTATTTTTACTCACTGTACTGTGTAGTACCGGTCAACCGCTGTGATGGGCCCTGTCGAACCCGAATCCCTTTGGAGGTCAGTCCGGTGTAGTGGTTGGTGGGCCCTTCCTCCTAGTGCCATGTAAGATGGATCACCGTGGCTTAAATCTACTTGGGGACCCCAGTCTTTGTTGAGTGAAACTCCTGTCTCATTTGCAGGTGCCGCGGCTCCGCAATGGGGCTTGACACAGATCAAGGCCTCGGATCTTATGTGGCACTGTGCTTCAGGCTCTGTGTTGGCCAGGGAGACCTGAAATCTCCCCGTCTTGGCAGATTCTGGAAAACCAGCTTAAAGACTGATCTTCCCTAGGGTTCTACACCCTGTATGTGCCGGTCCCGAGGGAGCAATGAAGCTCTCCCCTTGGCAACCATATGAACTCCTGTGTCCCACCAGAGCCACCGGTGAGACCGTCTGCTCCTTTCCTGTCCTGCTGGAGAACTCTCCAACTGTGCTGTTGGCTCCTAACTCCCCTGGTGGCTGCCCCTCCCCCTTGTCCCTGTCACTATTGGGTGGCTGCCCCCCATGTTTGGAGACTGCCTTAGGACCCTTATACCCTAGCCCGGCCCCCAGTGGGGAGGGCAACCTGGTTGTGTGTTTGAGTTGTGCAAGTGGTGAAATCAGTAATGACCTCCTCTGGATCTGGGTTGAGCACTGCACCTTAAGTGAGGTGCAGTACCCTGTGGCGACTGAGGCCTCAGGGGCACCACATTGTCAGTTTAATATTAACAGGTCTCATTCCATACAATGCACAATAGCGATCAGAGTTTTCAATATATAAGTCCAGTAGAGGGACTAGGTAAAAAAGTAAAAAAGAGGTAAACAAACAAAAATCTAATAATATCTAAAAAAAAAACAAAACCCCACAAAAGAGCAAACAAATATTTCAGAAAAATGTTTGGCCAATAAAAATGATTTTTTTTTAATGTAAAAACAAAAATAAAATATAAAATACATATACTTGGTATTTGCATGTCCTGGAATGATCTGCGCTATAAAACGGTAATACTATTGAACCTCTACAAAAAGTTCCATAAAAAAAATAAGTAAAATGTACTGACTTTTTATCATACCACTCCATAAAAAGTGTATTAAAACACAGTTAAAAAGTCATATGGAAATAAAAATGGTATCACTTAAATCACCCTCTTGTACTTCATAAAAATAATCACTTCCTCAGCTCTGTTGGTGGAAAAATAAAAAAGTTATAGTGCTTAAAATTTGGTGAATGCAAAAAACAGCAAAATTTATACCCCAATATAAAGCTAATAAAAACTTCAACTCTTACCACAAAAAAACAAGCCCTTGTATAGCTTTGTTAGCAAAAAAAATAGAAAAGTTTCAAAAATAGGGTGATTTGTTGGGAGTTTCCACTGTTTAGGCACATCAGGGGCTCTGCAAACATGACATGACATCCTTATGCGGGCGTCACACGGCACGATCTATCGTGCGATCGCACGAGCGATCGTTCCCGCCCCCGTCGTTTGTGTAGAACGGGCAATTTGTTGCCCGTGTCGCACAAAGTCGTAAACCCCCGTCACACGGACTTACCTTCTAAACGACCTCGCTGTGGGCGTCGAACATCCTCTTCCTGAAGGGGGATGGACGTTCGGCGTCACAGCGACGTCACACAGCGGCCGGCCAATAGTAGCAGAGGGGCGGAGATGAGCGGGACGTAAACATCCCGCCCACCTCCTTCCTTCCGCATTAACGGCGGGACGCAGGTAAGCTGTGTTCATCGTTCCCGGGGTGTCACACGTAGCGATGTGTGCCGCCCCGGGAACGATGAACAATCGGCGCACAGAAGAAGAAATGACTTTTTGAAAATGAGCGACGTGTCAACGAGCAACGATAAGGTGAATATTTTTGCTCGTTCACCGTCGCTCGTAGCTGTCACACGCTACGATATATCAAACGATGCCGGATGTGCGTCACTTACGACGTGACCCCGCCGACGTATCACCCGATATATCGTACCGTGTGACGCCCGTATTAATCTATTCCGACCAATTTTGCGTTCAAAAATTCAAATAGTACTTCTTCCCCTCCGAGTACTGCCCTGCGCCCAACCAGTAGTTTTTCACCACGTATAGAGTATTGCTCTACTCAGGAGAAATTGCTCAACAAATTGTATGTCCATTTTCTCCTGTTACTCTTGCAAAAGTGAAAAAAAGGGAGGCCAAAAAAATATTATTGTGGGAAAAAGTAAAAATTTTTTTTTCCTTCCACATTGCCTTAGTTCCTGTGAAGCATCTAAAGAGTTAATTAACTTCTTAAATGTGGTTTTGAGCACTTTGAATAAGCAGTTTTGAAAATGGTGTCAATTTTGGGTATTGTCTGTAACATTGGACCCTTAAAGTCACTTCAAAGGTGATGTTGTGCCTAAGATGATTGGTGTTGGAAATTTTGCTGGAAAAATGAGAAATTACTGATAAAATTTTAACCCTTTTAACTTTTTAATACAAAAAGAGAGTTGGCTAGTGAGACAGACCAGAAAGAGAGTTAGTTCAGCTGAGAGGTTCCAGGTGTGCGGACAGTGCTTGGTAACTTGGGCCCTTCATGGAACACAGTGGCTCCATGTGTCCGGAGCCTTTGGCTCACCTCGGCGTAGTCTTAGGGTATGTGCGCACGTTGCTTTTTACCTGCTTTTTACCTGCTTTTTTGCTGCTTTTTCTTCTGCGCTGTTTAATGCCAAAATGGATGTGTTCTTCTATTCAAGCAAAGTCTATGGGAATTTGGGTTTCTTGTTCACACTATGTTGTTCAAAATGCTTCCTTTTTGTGGCAGAACTTTGGTCAAAAACTCAGCTTTTCAAAGAAACAACATGTTAATTGTTTTTGCCATTTGGGTTTTGCACTGCAAAGCTGAGTTTTTGACCAAAGTTCTGCCACAAAAAGGCAGCATTTTGAACAACATAGTGTGAACAAGAAACCCAAATTCCCATAGACTTTGCTTGAATAGAAGAACACATCCATTTTGGCATTAAACAGCGCAGAAGAAAAAGCAGCAAAAAAGCAGGTAAAAAGCAGGTAAAAAGCAACGTGCGCACATACCCTAAGTGTAGATGTCCGAGGCAGCAATTGGACATGGATAACCGTGGAGACAAGAACGAGGACAAGTAGAGGTTTAGGAATGGCCGCTGGAAGGCTAATACCCAGGGCGAGGGCTAGATAGAAGAAATAGGTTAGCAGCATACACCTTATATATTAAATATAAAACATCAAGTTTATTAAATTCTGATTAACAACTACTCCAGACAGACACAACAAATAAAAAAGAGAAAACCCTAAATATATAAGCTGAAAAGTATACACGTAACCTATAGAGGGAGCAAATAAATAAACTCCCTACTAGTTAAACTCCCTACTAGTCAAACTTTTATCAAGAAGAGTTGGGTAGTTGTCTGGGGTAGTTTTTAATAATTATTTAATAAACTTGATGTTTTATATTTAATATATAAGGTATATGCTGCTAACCCTTGATAATGATGAGCAGCAAGCAGCCGGTCAGGGCAGCACATGCGCAGGCCAGACAGCTAAGACACATATAATGTCTATGTTGTAACAATGACCCTGTTGCCCTTGCCAGGCAACACAGAGCAAACAATAAATATATACAGTATATTGGAACTCGGTGTGGGTCTTTATACATATAGCATAAGTAAGTGGGAGGATGAATATTCTTTGTTCCAATTACTTCAAAATGGATCTCAAAGAGATAAATGAAAGGTAGAGACCATATTGGTGCATCAATATCCCATAAAGTCAGATGCAAAGTAGAATTCTATAAACAGACATATTGTTTAAAAAAAAATAAATAAGCATCGCAAATCAGCAAATAACATGGTCTATTTTGTGTCCCTATAATTATAACGACTGCGCAACACAGCAACCAGATTATTTCTGGTGGTGGGAAATTGCGTAAAAGCATGGCATGATTGATTATTTTTCTCTATTAAACCCATAAAAAAGTAATAAAATTTAACACCAAAGCCATGTTCACACATAGAATAGAGGTGCTTAATTGTACAGTGGATCCTCGGTTTGCGAGTAACTTGGTGTGCGAGTATTTCGCTATACGAGCAAAGCTTGATGTAAATTTGTAACTCGGTTTACCAGCAAGTTTTGCTGTATGAGTAAATACTCACCGTACACACTTCTGGTTCGGTACTTTAACCGCGCTCTGACCCGCTCTTGCAGTATGCACAAACACGCGCAAACACGCACAAACACGCACACACTATGCTCACCTTATCTTCCGTTCCATCGGCGGCCTCATGGTTCTTGTAGTTCACCGGTACAGGATATGTATCGGGTAACCATCATGACGATGGAGGAACTTCAGCTGTCAGCCGCTTCTCAAAGGCAGTGCGCTGGCCAATCAGAGGCAAGCGGCTCCTGACTTTGACATCAGCGCTCTGGCAGCGGAAGCTCCAGCATCGGTTACGGTGGTTACCTGATACACATCCTGTACTGGCAAACTACAAGAACCAAGAGTCCGTAGATGGAACGAAAGGTAAGGTAAGCATAATATGTGTGTTTGTGTTTGTTTGTGTGTGTTTGTGTGTGTTTGTGCATGTGGGGAATGGCACAATAGGGGACCAGAATGAGACATTGAACAAGTTGCGGAACGAATTGTCTGAGCTTGCATTATTTTCTATGGGAAATTTTGCTTTGCTAGACAAATAACTTGGTTTACAACCACACTCCCAGAAAGGATTGTTCTCGTAAACCAAGGTTCCACTGTACTGCTGTTTTTCTGCCTGTTTTCTGCAGGTGTCCACACCCCACAATGCAATAACAAACTTCTATGATTATTGAGTGCTTGCTACTTTTTTTATGCATTTTTCCCCCTTATTTCATGCATTTTTGGTGCAGATGTGAACCTGCATTCTTAAAGGGGTGGTTCACCAATTTTTTTTATTTTCTCTATGAGTTCCACTTACCATTATAGGCGTTTTCTTCATTGGCTTCTATTTGCAGTTCTAGCACTGAGCGGCGCTATCCTGCACGCCATCAGTGCCGGTCACATGACCCCCTGGTGCTGTGGCCGCTAGTATCCTCTTACGTCCCGTCAATTCCGGGCTCTCAAACTTGATGGGTACGTCAGAGCATGCTGGCGCCACTCAGATTGATTGACAGGGCTGTGGGCGGTGACTACCGCAAGTCACAGCCCAGCATCGAGTGGAGGATCCGGAGGATGGCACAGTGTGAAGTGGTGAAGACAGCTTAGCGTCCGGCAGATGGTGAGGCACGGGGCGCCAGTGTGGAGTACAGGGGGGGTTCTTCAGCTGAAATCCCCCCCTGTCTCATAAGTATGTGATCTCACTCTCCACCCGCCCACTCTGCTGCGATGTCAGGTGAGCGGGCGGTGTCGGGCGGTGTGATCATGTGCTCCTCCCACCAGCACTACAGGATGCAGAAAGACACTGACAAGCTAGTCCCATGCAGTACCGCATGTGTCAGAGCAGAGCATGTCACTGCTCTGCTCTGTCACCTGTCCTGCTGCATGGGACCAACTGTCTCCACTCTGTCACCTGCACTACAAGTCACAGAGTGGAGCAAGTTGGTGACAGAGCACCTATCCCCCCCTCTCTCTTCTTTCCCCCCTCTCTTCTCTCCCCCACTCTCTTCTCCCACCCCACTCTCTTCTCCCACCCCTCTTTTCTCCTCCTCCCCTCTTCCCCCTCTTCTCTGCCCCCTCTTATCCCTCTCTCCTCTCCCCCCTCTTTTCCCTCCCTCTCTCTTTTCCCTCTCTCTCTTTTCCCTCTCTCTCTTTTCCCTCTCTCTCTTTTCCCTCCCTCGCTCTCTCTTTTCCCTCCCTCGCTCTCTCTTTTCCCTCCCTCTCGCTCTCTCTTTTCCCTCCCTCTCGCTCTCTCTTTTCCCTCCCTCTCGCTCTCTTTTCCCTCCCTCTTGCTCTCTCTTTTCCCTCCCTCTCGCTCTCTTTTCCCTCCCTCTCGCTCTCTCCTTTCCCTCCCTCTCGCTCTCTCTTTTCTCTCCCTCTCTCTTTTCCCTCCCTCTCGCTCTCTCTTTTCCCTCCCTCTCTCTCTCTTTTCCCTGCCTCTCTCTCTCTTTTCCCTGCCTCTCTCTCTTTTCCCTCCCTAACACTCTTTCTTCCCTCCCTCTCGCTCTCTCTTTTCCCTCCCTCTCGCTCTCTCTTTTCCCTCCCAATCGCTCTCTCTTTTCCCTCTCTCTTTTCCCTCTCGCTCTCTCTTTTCCCTCTCGCTCTCTCTTTTCCCTCTCTCTCTTTTCCCTCTCTCTCTCCCTCTCTCTCTCTCTCTCTTCCCTCTCTCTTCTCCCCCCTCTCTCTTCTCCCCCTCCCCTGTCCCCCCTCCCCCTCTCTTTTCCCTCTCGCTCTCTCTTTTCCCTCGCTCTCTCTCTTTTCCCTCACTCTCTCTCTTGTCCCTCGCTCTCTCCTGGCATGGTCAGTACAGAAATCTCTCGATCGTGGAGGGGTGAGAGGGAGTATTAAACATGGAGTCCCTACTGCGTCTATGTATTTATTTTTAATAAAGTATTTTTCTCTGTGTGATGGTTTTTTTTTTAACCCTTTATTGGAGATTCTTAATGGCCAGGTCAAACGTGGCCTGACATTAAGAATCTCGGGCTTTATACCAGCTGATAAAACATAGCTGGTATTAACTCCTTATTACCCAGCATGCCACCTGCCACCAGGGCCACTGGAAGAGTTGGATACAGCGCCAGAAGATGGCGCTTCTATGAAAGCGCCATTTTCTGGGGCGGCTGTGGACTGCAATTCGCAGCGGGGGGCCCAGAAAACTTGGGCCACCCTGCGCTGCGGATTCCAATCCCCAGCTGCCTAGTTATACCTGGCTGAACACAAAACAATGAGCGAAGCCCACGTCATTTTTTTTTTTAATTATTTCATGAAATTCATTAAATAATTTAAAAAAAGGGCTTCCCTATATTTTTGGTTCCCAGCTGGGTACAAATAGGCAGCTGGGGTTAGGGGCAGCCCGTAGCTGCCTGCTGTACCTGGCTAGCATACAAAAAATATGGCGAAGCCCAAGTCATCTTTTTTAAAAAAGTTTTTAGGCAAAAACCTTTATAAAAAAAGTGGGGGTTAGCAGCCAGTAGCTGCTTGGGTTACCCTTAGCAATAGAAAATGCAGCGGGAGCCCACACTTTTTTTTTTACCCCTAACCCTAGGGTTAGGGTTATGTGATTGTTTTTTTTTTTATTTTATTTTTAATGATTTTTAAAAAAAAAAAAAAAATTGACATGGGCTTCGCCCATTGAGCACCAGAGTATTTTACTGCTCATTCATCCCTACTCCTGACCACAGCGCCAGCAGAACAAGTAATCAGATGACTCCAGTGTCAGCCGATTACTTGTTCTGTGTCCCCCTGCATCCATTGCAGCGTGTACGGGCTGTGAGGTCACCTGAGTTCAGTCCAGCACTGGAGTCAGCTGATCTGAACTCAGCTGAACTCTTGTACACACCGCCAGCACATGGTCACATGTGATCAGCAGCAGGCAATGACTGCTGTTAAGGCTACATTCACATGACCGTTCCGTTTTTGTGGGCCGCAAAAAACTGTCCTTTTTTTTTCACGGATGCATCCGTGTGACATCCGTGTGCCTTCCGTTTTTTCTGCAGACCGCAAAAACGGAAGCAGCAAGAAAGATAAATAGATGAGTAGATATAGAGATGGATAGATAGATATAGAGACAGAGATAGAGGGATGAATGAATAGAGGGATGGATAGATAGATAGATAGATAGATATATAGATAGACATAGATAGATGAGAAAGACATATATGATGTCCCACTGCCCTGCATATTCTAAGCTGGCACCCTTTTGTGACTTTCATGTGGCACTAAGGTGCTTAGCCTTGTATTTAGCCAAAAAAATAAATAAGTAATAAAAAAAATAAAATGCGGTCCCCCTATCTTTTGTAACCAGCTAGGGTAAAGCAAACGGCTGCAGCCTGTAAACCACAGCTGGCAGCTTCACCTTGGCTGGTAATCCAAAACAGAGGGCACCCCACGCTGTTATTTTAAATTAAATAAATAATTTAAAACAAAAAACACGGGGTCCCTCCCAAATTGGATCTCCAGCCAAGGTAAAGCGGACAGCTGTGGTCTAGTATTCTCAGACTAGGGAGGTCCACTGTTATTGGACACTCCCCAACCTAAAAATAGCAGGCCGCAGCCGCCCCAGAAGTGGCGCAGCCATTAGATTTTTTTTTTAAAATGTTTAACTGTTTATGCAAAGTGGATGTTATTTCATGAAAAATTCACCCACTGTGTGTCCAAAGACGCCACTGACCTCTGCTGATTTGGTGCTTTTTTTTTCCAGGCTTCTAAATGGGGCCTACAAAAATTACCAGTAAAAACTACAGACACTTTTTTTAAGTACAGAATCTGCACTATTAAAAACACTAACATCTGCACCAAAAGCACATAAAATAAGGGGGAAAGCACAAAAAAATGCATAAAAAAATGCAATAATCAGAGGAGGTTGTTATTGTGGAGTTTGGTGAAAAAAACCAACACGACCTTACAGGTACAAAAAAGCCAGATGTCATATAGGGAAGGTTACATAAATATTTCAAAGTTCTGGCTGCTATGACTATGAATAAATTAACAAAAAATAAATCCAGAGGTTCCAACTATAGATGCGCATGATCGACAGATGATATTGTTCCAGCCTTGGCTAATCAAAAACTTTGTCAGGGACGCCAGAAGGTAAGAGATTCGTGGACCTTCCATCTAGACGCCAGGTACGACTGACCTGGACTCTGGAGTCCCGAGAAATGACCTGCTCATCTATAGTCCCAACCATCTTGGATACAATGGACCGCTCTGGATTGGTTTTAGGTCTATGCCCTGCAGTCTCGGGTGTCTACTGTATGTTCTGCACTGCCACTGCCTTTCTGACATATCCGCCTGCCAAGGTAGAATGAAATGGCAAATGGACGTGGTTTGGGGTGGCTTGTGGCAGCATAATTTGTTGCTCTTTCTGTTCTTCCAGAGGTGGGAGGTATGCTGGTATTACAGAGTTTGTAATGGAGTTCTTGACAGTGTAGGGACTGTGATGTAGCAGAGTGGATGCTGCAAACAGCAATTGTTGTACATTAGCAGAGCTGAGTAGGCTCCTAATGCAGGCAGAGAGATGTAGCTTACTGGACTCTGCAAACAGGAACCCGGTAGAGCAGAACTGAGTTACTAATGAGGTCAAATGTATCTGAACTAGTTACAGCGATTAGAAGCAGCAAGCATACTAACAATCTGTATTCCCAGATAGCCTAAAGTCACATATGCTGAGCTAAATGGCCCAAGAGGTAATATCATAGAAGGAACCGGATGTGCTGAAGAGCGGAAAGACCAGTTTTCTGAGGGCGGAATATACAGCATCCGATGCTGGATCTAGGAGAGCAGAGTAACAGCAATTCCATAACAGTTTTTTCAATAAGGAATATCATATGTTTACAAACTTACTCAATGCTTATGTATATTATTATCCATGATTATTTGTGTAAAGTGTAAAAGAAAGAACATAAGTTTTAGAGAAAACTCGTGCTCTTTGTTGTCATACTAGCTGTCTTTCAGAATGCGCAGTCTGCTTATGCTGGCAAACCGCTTATCACAATGGGCTTTGGTTTTTTATTGTATTTCATGCATTGACAGGGCTTGAGTGCTATAATACATTCTGAAACTGAAGCTTTGCTGCTATTAATAATTCATTTGTTTCTGACACGTACTGGTCATCAAACATTCCTTACACAAACCCTCAGCTAGAGGAACAAATCAATATTTTAGGAAAATCAAAGTTCCTTATCTCATAGTTTATTTGAGGTCTATATTTTGTATTTGGACACAAGACAACAATCGACAACAGTTTATTTCCATTATTGTCCCTGCACTGTCCCTTGATTTGGACAAAATTTAGTTTTCAATCAATAAACCATGCCAGGCTTGTAGCAAAAAGATGAAGTTAGTGCCACGACTAGCAGGGGAGGGGAGATGTACACAGTGGAGCAGGCCCATGTCAACTGTAGTGGATGTACCTGGGAGAGCATTGAGTTTGAAGAAGACCTGAGTTCTACTGTCTCCAGAGTAATCTAAAGACCGAATAGCATGTTCAGAGGAATCCAAAGACTGAAAACCGAATAACGTCTTCAGAGGAACCTGAAGACCATATACGAAATATCGTCACTAGAGGAAGACCAAACTTCTTTGTCAAGCACTGAGGGCTGAACACCAAGAACCATCTACAGAGGAGGACCAGACTTTGCGATCAAGCAACGAAGATTGAATATCACAGACTGGAGAGTAGAGATGAGTGATGTTCGAGGCTCGAGGTTCTCCAATTTCATGTTCGAGTGATTTTGGGGGGTGTTCGAGACGTTCGTCGAACTTGAGCTTTTTTGCTAAAAGCTTGACAGTTCGAGTTACGTTCGAGAACGGTTCGAGCACCAAGAACGTGGCTTTTCACAGTAAGGCTATGTGCACACATTGCTGTCTGCATGCATTCTGCGTCCCCAGCACAATCCCTCTCCCTTTCCTACTCACCGATCATGGGCACCTCACTGCACGCGATCTGAAATCTGCGGCGTCTTTTCCTCTTTTGAAGATGGCTGCCACTTCATTATTCAATCAGTTATTCTGTGCTTTCCCCACACACTGGTGCCCATGATTTGTTGCAGACAGACACGCCCCCACAATGAGTGACAGCTGTCTCACTGCAACCAATCACAGCCGCCGGTGGGCGGGTCTATATCGTGCAGTAAAATAAATAAATAAATAATAATACAATAAAAATGCGGTTCCCCCATATTTGATACCAGCCAGGATAAAGCCACACGGCTGGAGCCTGGTATTGTCGGGATGGAGAGCACCACATTACGGGAGCCCACCACCCTAACAATATCACCCAGCAGCCACCCGGAATTACCGCATCCATTAGATGCGACAGTCCCGGGACTCCACCCAGCTTGTCCCGAATTGCAATCGAGGTAATAACGTGGTTAATCATGACAGGCGTCTCCTCGAGATACCTTCCAAGATTAAACTGTATATGAAAGTAAAGAAACACACACACAGCGAAAAATCCTTTATTTGGAATGAAAGACAAAAAACATCCTCTTTCACCATTTTATTGAAATCCCCAAATACCCCTCCAGGTCCGAAGTAATCCACACGACACTGTCAGCTCTGCTACAGAACACGAGTGCTCTGAGTCCTCTCCACGTAGCACATGAAGAGAATTGCACTGTCACCTCAGACTTCAGTCTGCTTTGCAGACCTCAAGATAATGAAATCTGTTCCTCATTAGAGCCAGTGGCTAATGAGTTCCTCATTAGAGCCAGTGGCGCTCATGTTCAAATTCATGAAATAATTAAAAAAAAAAAAAGGGCTTCCCTATATTTTTGGTTCCCAGCCGGATACAAATAGGCAGCTGGGGGTTAGGGGCAGCCGTACCTGCCTGCTGTACCTAGCTAGCATACAAAAACATGGCGAAGCCCACGTAGTTTTTTGGGGGGGCAAAAAACTTCTGCATACAGTCCTGGATGGAGTATGATGAGCCTGGATGGAGTATGACAGCAGTTGCAGAACTACAAGGCTCAGCATACTCCATCCAGGACTGTATGCAGGAATTTTTTGCCCTCCAAAAAAATGACGTGGGCTTTGCCATATATTTGTATGCTAGCCAGGTACAGCAGGCAGGTACGGCTGCCCCTAACCCCCAGCTGCCTATTTGTACCCGGCTGGGAACTAAAAATATAGGGAAGCCCTTTTTTTAATTATTTCATGAATTTCATGAAATAATTAAAATAAAAATCGACATAGGCTTCGCCCCATTTTTGTGTCCAATCAGGTACAACTAGGCAGCTGGGGATTGGAATCCGCAGCACAGGTTGGCCCGAGGTTTCTGGGCGCCTCTACTGCGAATTGCAGTCCGCAGCCGCCCCAGAAAATGGTGCTTTCATAGAAGCGTCATCATCTGGCGCTGTATCCAACTCTTCCAGCAGCCCTGAAGCCGGGTGGATTGCTGGGTAATAATGAGTTAATAGTATTAAGCCAGAGATTCTTAATGTCAGGCAAGTTTGACCCGGCCATTAAGAATCTCCAATAAAGGGTTAAAAAAAAGACACCACACAGAGAAAAAATACTTTAATAGAAATAATTACACAGACACATAAGAGACTCCATGTTTATTACTCCCTGTCAGCCCTCCACGATCCTGGTCTTCTGTCTTCTTTCTCCTTCAACCCATGCAGCTCTGCTACATCAGACAGCACAGCATGGGAGGAAGACGCTGCTGCTTCTCGTGCAGTCTATTCACTCAGTGAGTGAGCAGCAGCTGCGTGCTGTAAGCGGTGATGTCACCTCTGACAGATGGGTTGCCATAGCAACGGTGCTCCGATCACGTGATTCCCGGTGCTGCTATTTACCGGCTGTGACAGCTAGTCCCTGCATGTCGGTTGACTCTGTGAAAAGCGCCCACATGCTGGAACGGGGAGTCGACCATGTGCCAGAGCATTTCGCCGGTACACGGACATGTTTGAACGATCACCGCATACCGGAGAGATGCACTGACAGGACCTAGCAATGACGTCTAGCCATGTGACCAGTCTGTAGCCAATGAGATAATAGACACATGACTGGTCACATGCTATTTTGATGTCACGATAGGTCCTATCATCAGTGCTGGTTACCGGAAGGACGCAGCGATTATCTGAAGGAAAAGCGGCGGGAGACAGATTGCAGGACGCATCGCGGGGACCTTTAAGTGTTATGGCAATGTTTATTAACTGTATGTGTACATGTGTAATGTGTTTTTATGTGTTTGTGTTTGCCTCCCCTTGTTTTCAATGGGGTTCAAGAGGTTTGTCGAATTATTCTCGAACGGGGCCTCCGTTCGACGAACCGAACCAAACTCGAGCCTTCAGAGGCTCGCTCATCTCTACTGGAGAGTAGTAATTGATCATTTGCGCCAGTACAGTGTCCAATTGAGTTGGGTTGTTACTTTCCACCTTGACGTGCGGTACTAATAAAATATGACTAATTACCCAAGTTAACCTGTTGATGCAGTTAATTACAATGCAACTGCATCAAGCCTAGTGTGCCATTAAGATATATATATATGTATACATATATAGAACTTGAGTTTTATACTGTAACTATAAGAAGGGTGTCACTGACGCTCCCCAGACAGAAAGACTGGGATTGTGTTAACGTTAGTGAAATTTTGTAAACTAGAATCATTACCAATTGTATGTAATAAGTCAGTCGAATTGATTTGCCTTGTCTTGAATGCTTTTATCACTTATTGATTACCTGTTCTTCCTCTAACTCCCTGCTGCTGTAAAGTAAATACTTGTTGTGGGTTACTACTAGAGATGAGCCACCCCCCTAGAGTTCGAGTTCGGTTCGTCAAACGGTGCTCTGTTCGACGAACCGTTCGACAAACAGTTCGACGAACCTCTCGAACCCCATTAAAAACAATGGGAGGCAATCACAAACACCTGGAAAACACCCTCAAAGGTGTCCCAAAGGTGACAAACAACTCCCAAGACAGCACAAACACATGGGAAATTGACAAGGACAAATACACATGCGAAAACAAAACAGCTGGACGAGGAAAAAAAGGAGGAGACACAGATATAGGCATGGCATGCCCTTCTAAAGTCATATAAAACACAGCAAAGGGACTCCAAGCAGAGTCTCCCTTTTTTCCAAAAATTGGGCCACACACCACCTCAGTGCCATCACTTGTGCCCCAGTTGCAAACTGGATGTGTTGATTTGCATGAAGCACATTCAAAAATACGCCAGCCTTAACTGTCCCCAGGATGACACCGGGGAAGGTCTAGCAAAGTCTTTGCTGAACCATGACTTGTTCATCTTGGATCATTTTTAAAAACACAGCAAGGGTTACTCCAAGCAGAGTCTCCCTTTTTTCCAAAAATTGGACCACACAGACACCCCTTCAGTGGCATCACTTGTGCCCCAGTTGCAAACTTGACAGGTAGATTTGCATCAAGCACATTCAAAAATACGCCAGCCTTAGCTGTCCCCAGGATGACACCGGGATAGGTAGCAAAGTCTTTGCTGAACCATGACTTGTTCATCTTGGCTCGTTTTTAAAAACACAGCAGGGGGACTCCAAGCCGTGTCTCCCCTTTTATTCTAAAAATTGGGCCACACAGACACCCCTTCAGTGGCATCACTTGTGCCACAGTTGCAAACTAGATGTGTTGATTTGCATCAAGCACATTCAAAAATATGCCAGCCTTAACTGTCCCCAGGATGACACCGGGGAAGGTCTAGCAAAGTCTTTGCTGAACCATGACTTGTTCATCTTGGATCATTTTTAAAAACACAGCAATGGGACTCCAAGCAGAGTCTCCCTTTTTTTAAAAAACTAGGCCACACACACACCACTTCAGTGGCATCACTTGTGCCCCAGTTGCAAACTGGTTGTGTTGATTTGCATCAAGCACATTCAAAAATACGCCAGCCTTAGCTGTCCCCAGGATGACACAGGGATAGGTAGCAAAGTCTTTGCTGAACCATGACTTGTTCATCTTGGCTCGTTTTTAAAAACACAGCAGGGGGACTCCAAGCAGAGTCTCCCTTTCTGTTCCAAAAAATCGGCCACACAGACACCCCTTCAGTGGCATAACTTGTGCCCCAGTTGCAAACTGGATGTGTTGATTTGCATTAAGCACATTCAAAAATACACCAGCCTTAACTGTCCCCAGGATGACACCGGGGAAGGTCTAGCAAAGTCTTTGCTGATCCCAGATCTGTTCATCTTGGATCATTTTTAAAAACACAGCAAGGGTTACTCCAAGTAGAGTCTCCCTTTTTTCCAAAAATTGGGCCACACAGACACCCCTTCAGTGGCAGCACTTGTGCCCCAGTTACAAACTTGACAGGTACTTTTGCATTAAGCACATTCCAAATTCACAAGCCTTTACTCTCCCCAGGATGACACAGGGGTAGTAAAGTCCTTGTGGATCCATGACTTGTTCCTCTTGATGAACGTTATTCTGTCCACATAGTCACTGGACAGACGCGTACGCTTATCTGTCAGCACACACCCAGCAGCACTGAAGACACGTTCAGAGACATCGCTGGCAGCTGGACACGACAAGATCTCCAAGGCGTAAGTGGCGAGCTCAGGCCATTTTTCAAGATTTGAAGCCCAAAATGAGCAAGGCTCCAGTTGCAAAGTCATGGAATCGATGTTCATTTGGAGATACTCCTGTATCATCCTCTGCAGCAGATGACTATGTGTCAGACTTCTTGTCTCTGTTGGCTTGCAAAGGATGGTCTAAAAAAAATTATGAAAAGATTCAATAAAATTGCTGTTACCAGCAACAGATACAGTGCTGCTAGTACGGTTAGAGTGTTGATGACGAGACCGTCCCATGTTTGTCAAGTTACAACTGGGAGATTCACTCCGTGCACCACTGATGATTGGTGGAAAAGCCGAGCTAAGATTGAGTAACAGCTTCTGCTGATACTCCTGCATACGTACGTCCCTTTCTATGGCTGGAATTATTTCACAAAATTTGGACTTGTACCGGGGATCTAATAGTGTGGCAACCCAGTAGTCATCAACACTTCTAATTTTGACAATCCGAGGGTCATGTTGTAGGTAGTGCAGCAAGAAGGCGCTCATGTGTCTTGCGCATCCATGCGGACCAAGTCCTTGCTGTGTTTGTGGCATAGAGGTGCTAACCATTCTTTCTTCCTCCGACATCTCCCCCCAACATCTTTCAACTGAAATGTGACCAAGGTCTCCCTCATCTGCTGAGTCTTCCATATCCATGGACAGTTCGTCCTCCATTTCTTCATGTTCTCCTGCACCTTCCTCAACATTTTGCCTGCTACCATGCGCCCTTGTTAATCCCTCTCCGCCATCGTCTCATGCCTGCTGCCTTGGTGATGATGAACATCTGGACCTTGGTGATGTTGTTATCCCTTGCGCATATGAATCCTCATGTACTTCCTCCCCTTCCTGTTGAACCACCCCCTGACTCCGAATAGTGTTTAGCGTGTGCTCCAGCATGAAAATGACTGGAATTGTCATGCTGATAATGGCATTGTCAGCGCTAAACATATTCGTCGCCATGTCGAAACTGTGCAGAAGGGTGCATAGCTCCTTGATCTGAGACCACTCCATCAGGGTGATCTGCCCCACCTCTGCATCTCGTTGGCCCAGGCTATACGTCATGACGTATTGCACCAGTGCTCGGCGGTGCTGCCACAGTCGCTGTAACATGTGGAGAGTCGAATTCCAGCATGTCGGCACATCGAATTTCAGGCGATGAACCGGCAGGCCGAAAGACTTCTGGAGCGATGCAAGTCGGCTCAGCTGCGGCGGTTGAATGGCAGAAGTGAGCAGACAGTTTTCGTGCCCTGTGCAGAAGGCCATCTAGGCCGGGATAGTGTGTTAAAAATTTCTGGACAACAAGGTTCAACACGTGAGCCATACAAGGCACGTGTGTCACCTTGCCCAGGCGAAGGGCCGCACCCAGGTTTGCAGCATTGTCGCACACGGCCTTACCTGGCTGCAGGTTGAGTGGAGACAACCATTTATGAAACTCGGACAGCAGAGCTGACCACAACTCAGCCGCTGTGTGACTCTTATTTCCAAGACATTTCAAGCTAAAGACCGCCTGATGCCATTGCGCTCTCCTGCCAGCATAGTAATGAGGTGTGCATGATTCCTTGTGCGCAGTTACAACGCTGGTGGCCTGAGCAGGCAGGCTTGGGGCGGAGGTGGAGGACCCAGACGAGGTGGAGAAGGTAGAAGCATTGGAGGAACTTCTGCATACACAGGATTGACGCACAAGTCGTGGGGACGGCAAGACTTGTTCAGCAAACTCTTCTCCATCTATCACCATAGTTACCCAGTGCCCAGTCAGTGACATGTAACGCCCCTGTCCATGCTTACTGGTCCAAGTATCGGTGGTGAAATGCACCTGTTCACACACAGAGTTTGTCAAGGAAGCGGTGATGTTGTGTGCGACATGCTGGTGTAGCGCAGGCACACCTTTCTTAGAGAAGTAGTGGCGACTGGGCATCTGGTACTGGGGCACAGCGACGGACATAAGGTCTCGAAAATCCTGTGTGTCCACCCGGCGAAAGGGCAGCATTTCGGTAGCTAAGAGCTTACAGAGGGATAAAGTCAACCTCTTAGCTTTGTCATGGGTCGGATGAAATGGCCTTTTATTTGTCCACATCTGAGGGACAGAGATCTGGCTGCTGTGTGTAGACTGTGGTGAGTAGTGTGTCCCTGGAAAAATGCAGGTTTGTGAGGAAAGTGCAGGCGTAGACATGATGTTGCCTTCATCCAACATTGGTGCTATCGATGTCTGAGAGAGCTGTACACCCGCACTTGTTTCCCCTTCCAAGCCAACTGACGACCTACCAAGCAAACTGCCTGTTGCGGTTAGAGTGGTGGAGGGTGTGCGTGGAAAACCAGGTGTGACAGCTGTCCTCACAATCATAGAAGATGAAGAGCGCGCGGATGCACTGGAAGGGGCAGGCGGTGGTTGGCCCGCTACGCTAGGCCGCATTGCAGCACAGTGAGCTTCCCACTTGGAATTATGCTTGGTATTCATGTGACGATTCATGGAAGAAGTTGTCAAACTGGTGAGCTTTTTGCCTCTACTTATAGATTCCCGACAAATTTTACAGATCACATGATTTTGGAGATCCTTTGCAAGGTCAAAAAAGGACCAGGCTACGCAAGGCTTAGAGGACATACGAGCTGCAGAGCCAGCCCGACTTGTGCTCAGAGGCAGATTGGTGGCTGATGATGCAGTTGTAGACGTGCTAACAGTACTCCGACTCTGTCCAGGAAGCGCAAGGTAACTTCGTCGTCAGTTGCATCCTCCTCCACTGCCTCTGTTGACCTCCTCAAGTGCCTGACTGTGGGTTGACAGTAAGTGGGATCTAGAACTTCATCATCAAGCGTTGTGTTTGCACTCCCCTCACCCTCAGACCGAGCCTCTTCCTACCCTGACCGAATATTTAAGTTGTCATCCCAATCTGGTATTTGCGTCTCATCGTCATAAGTATGTTCCTCATTGTCTTCACCAACAGGTGTTACAGTTTGGTAATGAGGGTCTACATTATGCTCAGAAACTTGGTCATCAGGGCCTGAATCTGAGTCACAAAGCTTCTGGGCATCACTGCAGACCATTTCCTGGTCTGTGCTCACTGTAGCTTGGGAGAAGACCTCTGATTCCCATGCTATAGTGTGACTGAACAGCTCTGCAGACTCAGCCTTCTCTGTTACACCATACTGTGCAGGGCGGGTGGAGACTTAAGAGCTTTGAGAAAGCAAGTGTGATTGGGATGACAACTCAGAGGACTGTTTATTTTTTATGTGGTAGTTGAGGTGGAGGAGAGGGCACTTGTTGGAGCACTTGAGATCCATTCAAGCATGTTCTTTTTTTGTGCATCATCTACCTTTCTTAAAGTTGTTCGGGTCCGTAAAAAAGGGAGCACATCGGATTGTCCACTGAAAGTAGCAGATATCTTACTTTTGCCGGAAGATGGCTTATTTTCAGCAGATGTTAATGTAGCTTTGCCACCTTCCCCACAAACACAAACTTTTTTTCCTTTTCCAACACGCCTGTTCCCCTTTCCACCAGCATCTGTCCTTTTGCCACTCATTTTGTTAGCGACAAGATTAGCCACTCAAAATGTGGTAGAAAAAATTGAGAGGTGGTGTAGATTGCAGAGGTGGTCTAGCTTTATTGACAGCTGAAGAACCAACACTGACTATCTCTGACAATGCAACTATGGCCCTAAAACTGGCAGCACTGTTTGCTATAAGCATAGCGTAGCAAAATGTGCATACGGGTTGAATGCAGAGGTGCTGGGACTTGCTTGGCACCAGTGGGGCACTAAATTAGTATAGCAGACACTTTGTGGATGCCACTAATTTTCAGCAGTTTGCTATAAAAATAGCGTAGCAAAATGTGCATGAGGGTAGAATGCAGAGGTGATGGGACTTGCTTGCCACAAGTGGGACACAAAATTAGTATAGCAGACACTTTTTGGATGCCACTTATGTTCAACACTTTTTTCTATAAGAATAGCGTAGCAAAATGTGCATGAGGGTTGAATGCAGAGGTGCTGGGACTTGCTTGGCTCAAGTGGGACACAAAATTAGTATAGCAGATACTTTTTGGATGCCACTTATGTTCAGCACTTTTTGCTATAAGAATAGCGTAGCAAAATGTGCATGAGGGTTGAATGCAGAAGTGGTGGGACTTGCTTGGCACAAGTGGGACACTAAATTAGTATAGCAGACACTTTGTGGATGCCACTAATTTTCAGCACTGTTTGCTATAAAAATAGCGTAGCAAAATATGCATGAGGGTAGAATGCAGAGGTGATGGGACTTGCTTGCCACAAGTGGGACACAAAATTAGTATAGCAGACACTTTTTGGATGCCACTTATGTTCAACACTTTTTTCTATAAGAATAGCGTAGCAAAATGTGCATGAGGGTTGAATGCAGAGGTGCTGGGACTTGCTTGGCTCAAGTGGGACACAAAATTAGTATAGCAGATACTTTTTGGATGCCACTTATGTTCAGCACTTTTGCTATAAGAATAGCGTAGCAAAATGTGCATGAGGGTTGAATGCAGAGGTGGTGGCACTTGCTTGGCACAAGTGGCACACTAAATTAGTATAGCAGACACTTTGTGGATGCCACCAATTTTCAGCACTGTTTGCTATAAAAATAGCATAGCAAAATGTGCATGAGGTTTGAATGCAGAGGTGATGGGACTTGCTTTGCACCAGTGGGACAACAATGGAGTATAGCTGCCACTTTTTGGATGCCACTAAGTTTCAGCACTGTTTGCTATAAAAATAGCGTGGTAAAAGTGGGCAGGTGGGTACAGTGGCCGGGTTCTCTGGATCAGTGGACAGGAAAGGAAGCCTCACTTTCTATCCCTCTTAATGGTGAAATGCAGCAAGGAATTCCCTGAGCTTAGGTACACAGACGCTGTTATCTGAAGCTGTATACAGCGTTTCCACGGACCTGACTGTCACCTACGGCTCTGAGTCCCAGGAAATCAGCCCTGAAAAGGGCTGAAATAAACTTCTGTCCCTAATCTGTAGAGCGCTGTGTGTATAGCGAACACAGCCGGAGCGGCGACAGGAGCTGCGTGAGCGGTGACTGTCACCTACACGCAGAAAACAGTTAATGGCGCCGTGAGGGAAAATGGCTGTATTTATAATGCAAGGACATGTGACATTCACAGCCTATGACACATGCCTTTGCTTGTCTGGCAAAAAAGACCACTTAGCTGTGTGTGTCTGTGATTGGCTGACATGCTGGCCCGCGCCACTGCACGCACACTTAGGGAAAAAAAAAATGGCGATCGCCATTATCCCAGCAGCACTGATCTAAACGCGCCCCCCCGCACACTATATGCTGAAATTTGATAATAGTGTGAATCACAGAGTGACTCACACTATTACAGTGAAAAGCCAGCTAGTAACTAGCTAGGCTTTTTGCTGATTGAACCATTCTCGAACGTAACTCGAGCTGTCGAGCTTTTAGCAAAAAGCTCGCATTCGAGTTCAATCTCGAGCACCCCCAAAATCACTCGAACATGAAATTTGTGAACCTCGAACCTCGAACATCGCTCAACTCTAGTCACTACCTAGTCACCTTTATTGCTTCATTGCATTCCTGGCACCTGTTTACACACAGCCCCAAAATAGGAGTGTTCTCTTAAGACCTTTATTCCAAATCTCAGATTTTCACTTTAAATGATCACTGTCATTTCAAAAAGCTTTGAGAAAATCAATTGTAGAAGCAAATGTAAGCAACTTTGTAATATATCTTATACAGTAAAAGAAAATAACTGCTAGTTCACTGAGGTGTCAAATTACAACCGCCTACTGAAGTTTATGAAAAGGTAAGGCTATGCAGATGGAGAGGAGTGAGACACACAGTGAAAGAAAGGCAGAAAAATACAAAAAATACATCCAGCTTTGCTCTTGCTGTGTTGTCAGTATTTTTCTCACACCAGAGCTGGATTCGTAGCCACTATGCTCAGTTCTGGTGTATAGTGTCCTCCCTACCTGCTAAATTGCAAAGTGCTGCGGAATATGTACTCGCTATATAAATATAAATAAAATTCTTATTATTATATGATGCCATCCTTTTGCTTCTGAAATGTGCTACATAGAGAAAGAAGAGCAGTAATCCTCTCTCTCTCTACTGTGTAGGGGAGACATAGAAATTGGTTCCCACCCACTAGCTTGGAGACAACTAAATATTAGATACAATAATTAAATAATTGTCCTCAATGAAATGAGAAAAATATCTACATATGTAGAAAATATGTACTGTACGTATTAATGCAATCTCAGATAGTAATCTAAGATAAAAGCTCTGGGGTATAGATAAAGCTCAATATTATTAAACAATAGTGCTAAAAGAAAGTAAAATAGCAAAGATAACTACAAAATGGGACAGTAGCAACTACACCATGTAAATATTAATTGAACCCATCAGTAAATAATAAATATATGCCGAAATATATTAAAGAGATAAAGAAAATTTGTGAAGTATATATTTTCATTACTTAGAAAGTAGATAAAGAGTTATTCCCATCTTCAAGATCCTATCCCAATATGTAATAGGTGTAATAATAATAATAATAATAGCAAATACCTCCAATTAGAATGTAGTATAGATCTTCTTGCTCACTGTCTCTTACTTCATATTCAGGGCATTGCAGGACCTTAGGTATCCTTTGTTATTACCACTAGAAACTAACTAACTGTGACTATATACGTGGTCGTAACCATGAATACCTAAGGTCCTGCAATGCCCTCCATGTGAGGTAATCAGCATAGTGAATCAGAAGAAATATATTACATTTTTAATTGGAGGTATTTGCTAATATTATTATTATTACACCTACTACATATTGGGATAGGAGCTTGGAGATGGGAATACCTCTTTAAAACCCCTTCACGACCTTCCAATTTTGCGCTTTCCGTTTTTTTTTCGCCTTCCTTATTCCGAGAGTCGTAACCTTTTTATTTTTTAGTCAATCTTGTCATTTGAGGGCTCGTTTTTTGCAGAACAAGGCGTACTTTTAAATGAAACTATGAGTTTTATCATATAGTGTACTGGAAAACAGCAAACAAATTTGCAAATGCGGAAGCATTGCAAAAAAAAGTGCGATTGCATGATTGTTTTTGAGATATTTTATTCACTGTATATTCTATATGGTACAACTGATGTCTGGGTGTGATGCTTCAGGTCGGTGTGAGTTCGTAGACACCAAATATGAATAGGTTTACTTTTATTTAAGAGGTTCAAAAAAATCAGACGTTTGTCCAAAAAAGTGGCGTACGTTTTGCACCATTTTCCCGCACCCCACAGCGTTCTCATTTTTTGGGAACTATGACTCAGCGATGGCTTATTTTTTGCATCTCTGGCTGATATTTTTAACGATACTATTTTTGCACCAATGCTACGTTTTGATCGCCTGTTATCGCATTTGTGGCGACCAAAAAACATCATTTTGCGTTTGGAATTTTTTTGCCACTACGCCATTTACCGATCAGGTTAATTGATTTTATATTTTGACAGATCGGGCATTTCTGAAGTCGGCGATACAAATATTTGTATATTTTTATATTTTAACCCTTTAATTTTCAATGGGGTAAAAGGGGGTTCATTTGAAGTTTTATTTTTTTTTTTAATTTTTTAAAACTTTTTAAACTTTTTTTTTATTTTACTAATCCCCCAGGGGACTATAAGGATCAGCTGTTTGATTGCTAATTCATTTCTCCTGATCAGAGCACCACTGGCCAGACTGGGAAAAATGCTCATCTCTTGAAACCTGCAGTACTCGGCTGCTGGTTAAAGGACCTGAGTCATGGGAGCTACAGGAATCATCACATGACCCTGTGCTACCATGACAACCATCGGATCTACATGATCCCATCACGTGACTTCCGGTGACGGCCTGTGAGTATGAGATTGCTGCGATCGCCATTAAAATGGTGCTGTCACATCTTGACAACGCCATTTAACGGGTTAACAGGTATGGGTGGATAGCGATTCCACTCGTACCAGTGAGGCACACATGTCAGCTGTACAAATCAGCTGACATGTGCGCGGATTCCTGCCTCCAGCCCGCAGCAGCAGGTGGGGATTTACACTATAACTGCAGGGACATAATTTCACTGCTTGCGGTCGTTAAGGGGTTAAGTAAATACCAAGTATCACAAAATAGTATCAAATAGTTGTGATGTTTGGTGCATAGATATGAGGTAAAAGCGACCTCATAAAGAAGCCACACAGAGTGTTCTGGGTAGCTGTAAAATAAACCTACAGTGAATGTGTCTAATTATTGCATTATGCCCAAATAAAAGTGCTATACTCAAGTAATACAATCACTGAGTTTGTCTTAGGTGATGGGGCTGCTATGCCAAATCCCAGGTATTTTACACACCAGTGTTCTTACTCACCTATACTTTTTGCCCTGCATTCTCTTACCAGCATGGTGTCACCTAACACTTTTTGGACTGTTGCAATATCAGTGCCATATTTACTACCTCCTTGCCATACGTATTAATTAGACGATGCATGGCCCCTAACTCCATTATTCATATGCACTGACACTTTAGCAGTTTACTACTTACATACTCCCTATCTTTTTAACCAGCACTATTTTTTTTTACTTCTGGGTCACGTTGTATTAACCCATAACGTATATCTGAACTCATACTTAGACCACTGGTTGCATTACTTTAGTATAGTAATTTTATATAGTGCAATAATTAGACACCTATTCACTGTATTTTTATTTTACAGCTACCCAGAACACTCTGTTTAGCTTGTTTATGGGGTCGTTTTGACGTGATATCTACACACAAAACAGTACACTTTTTGTTACTAATTTGTGATACTTGGTATTTACTTAACTACTCTCTAGGTAATAAAAATATATTTCACAAATTTTGTTACTCTCTCACCTTAATATATTTCGGCATATATTTATTTGTTATTTAATGATCGGTTTAATGTATATCAACATGGTGTAGAGGCTACTGCACCATTTTGTGGTTACATTTGCTATTTTACTTTCTTTATCTTTATTTATTCTCCGCAGCTTTTTTCTTAGATTACTATCTGAGATTAGGTTGATTCATAAACATTATATAAAGTCAGTTGTGGGGAAAACTTGTATAAAATGTATGATACAAGTCATACAATGGCCTAAATAAGTGTAATTATCCATAGAAACATACAACAGCTTATTCTGAAAAGTCACCTGAAATGACAACTACACTTTAAATCTTTTGGTGAGTACTTTACAGTAGCGTTTTTAACAAATCCAGACATAATAATGTGCCCCTTTAAAAGAGTTTCTATGATAAAGAAACCCAGTGGTATGTTTCTATAAATCAGTGCTACATCTTAAACTGGAGATCTTGGACTGTTAGGCTATGTGCGCACGTTGCGTAAAAACATGCAGTTACGCTGCGCTTTGTAGCGCAGCGTAACTGCATGCGTCCTGCGGCCCCTGCACAGTCTATGGAGATTGTGCAGGGGCCGTGCGCACGTGGCGTCTAAGAGCGCAGCGCTTCGGCTACTGCCGAAGCGCTGCGCAAAAAGAAGTGACATGTCACTTCTTTCCTGCGCTTTGCCGGCAGCTCCTGCTCTGTCTATGGCAGGAGCTGCAGGCAGAGCGCATGGAATCGGCGCTCACTACGGACATTTCTGCAGCGATCTAAAGCGCACATGTGCTCTTCAGATCGCTGCAGAAATTTCTGCAGGGCTTGTACGCAACGTGCGCACATAGCCTTATTGTTACAGAGAATCCTAGCAGAAGACAATATAATTCAGCCATTTTTGCCATCTTTAATGTTCGTGAACCTTGATCAGTGAAGCGTGGCTATACATTTTATTTTATAGTAAGTACTTTTTTTTACTGCAGCTACTAATCCAATTTCCCTGCCCCTAGTCTTATACTTACCCGCCGCCACCTTCTTCACTTTCCATTGGCGTTGCTCCCTTTGTTCTCCATCAGTTTGTGAACTGTATGATCACTCAGTCATTTCTGGAGTGAGACGGAGGTCACTTTTCAATGCAAGTCTTTGGGAGCCTCATTCTGGCCTCGTTCTTGCTCTCATAGACTTGCATTGACCACTTGTGACCATTGCCTCTGATTTCTGGCAATCACAAGAAGGCAACGTGGGATCCGAGGCTCAGTTCATTTAGATTAGAAACACCACTTCAGCGCTGAAAAAAACCCCCAAACCGCTGTAGTGGTGCTTAAGTTATTGTTGCATATGTTAGTAGGTCACACTGTTATAATTTAGAATTGGTTTTAGAGGGAGAGCTCCCATTTTGTGGGGGAAACCCCAAGAACACATTAAAACACTCAGTATTTTTAGATGAGTGGATCGCTTTGGACAACCGTGGTCGTGATCTACATGGCGCACAGATGACTTCAGACTAGGCCGGCAAATTAAATGCAGCACCGAGGAACCTGGAATGTCAGGAAATTTGCATAGCTGAGAGAGCACTGATCTGATCTGATCTGGGGATTGGTGTTGTACAAAATGATCCGCTCATCTCCACAGCTATTATCTAGAGCTTTGTGATGTTATCTGTTTGGAATTTAATTATTTGAGAATAATATTGCAGAATTTCGCTACCTTATCTGAGCATCTCTGCACAATGTGGGAAAAGAGACCATGAGTCCAATGACATATCACTTAGTTAACTGGGTGCAGCAATTGTGACTCAGAGATTTTAATAGCATGTAGCTGTCCAATTCCGGTCTCCAGACCGGAAGTATCAAATCCATAACATCAGCATAGGAATATAGGAGCCACAGAGAGATCAGCTTACAGGAGCAGTGTAGGTAGCAGAAATATATTGGTAAAGTGTTGGTTAGGAATAGTTAGGACAAATGAAAGGGGGTCACATTAGTAGTGGAAAACTCATTTAATGTTTTATCCCAAAAAATGAAATTATTCCTTAATGAGAGGGTAGGGAATAATTTACTGCAGTTGGACCCCAGCAATCCTGACATGGCTCTGAAACCAGAGGATCAGACTTTGCAGAACCCCATCTACAATGGAGGTATGCAAGCTGTAGTCCATGGGACTGCTGTAAATAGCCAAATGTTGTGCTTTATTTCTTCTGCAGTCCCATAGACAATAAATGTAGTATTTAAGAAGCAAATAAATAATAAAACAATATATGAGATGTAGATGGCCTTTAAGTTAATGTCATCCATTATGTATTTTTTTGTATTGTTCCTTTAAACACAACATAAATGTGTAAGGCTTTGAAAGCTGATTTTCTTGCCATGCTGTGAGGAAATGTTAGCAGAACCACGAGTCAATGACGCCATCATTACAGAGTCTCATCCTTTTATAAGTATACACTTTACTGATTCCTTGTGGAAGATCTAGCATTTACGGATGCTGTGAAATGTCTGAGTCTAAGCTACATGTAGCTAGTTTAAGTGTAATTAAATATCCACTTACAGCATTGTGCTTCCTTCACCTCTGAGTCATAGATATTCACACCAAACGTCTCATAGTGCTTCTCAAAATGCTTGTCAAGCTGCTGAGACCACCCATTGTTGTCTCCTGGAAGTATCGAAAAAAGAAAGACTGTTATTACATGCTTTATAAGAATTAAGACAGAATGTAAGAGGTAAATGAGGAAATATTGATCCTTACTTTTTGACAAATACTTTTCTCAGAAATGATTACTACCATATTTTGCTATTTAAACCCATTCTCCCGACTGATGTTCCAGAATTTAGTTGTGAGGCTAAATCTAAAACGATTGACCTATTAGAACTAACCCTAACATTTAAAATATTTCAAGTGCCATGAAATAATAAAAGTAGATAGTTCCTGAGCCTTGATTTTTCATGCCAAGGTGGCTACAGAAGCATTGATTAAGGGCGGCGTTACACGCAACGATTTATCGTGTGTTCGCATGAGCGATCGCACCCGCCCCCCTCGTTTGTGCATCACGGGCAATTCATTGCCCATGTCGCACAAAATTCGTTAAACCCCCCGTCACACGTACTTACATCCCTAATGACGTCGCTGTGGGTGGCGAACATCCTCTTCCTGAAGGGAGACGGACGTTCGGCGTCACAGCAACGTCACACAGCGGCCGCCCAATAGAAGCGGAGGGGCGGAAATGAGCGGGACGTAACATCCCGCCAACCTCCTTCCTAACTCATTGCCAGCGGGACGCAGGTAAGTTGTTGTTCGTCATTCCCAGGGTGTCACATGTAGCGATGTGTGCTGCCACGAGAACGACGAACAACCGGAGCACAGAAGGAGGAACGACATTATGGAAATGAACGACGTGTGAAAGAGCAACGATAAGGTGAGTATTTTTGCTCATTAACAGTCGTTTGGAGATGTCATACGGTACGACATCTCTAACGATGCCGGATGTGCTTCACGAATTCCGTGACCCCGACGACATATCGCACGATATATCCTACCGTGTAACGCCGCCCTAAGACTGGCAATAAGCATGAGATGAGCATCAGTCGAAGCTGTAGTATATAGTAAAGGATCAATCCTTTGTGATGGCTGACAACAGAGAGTGATAGAAGAAGGGTCTTAATTCCGCGCCAAGGACTCAATAGATCCAGGAAGAGATTAATGCTTCTTTAATAACATGCACAAGTCTACGCGTTTCTGGAGACACAGCTCCCTTCATCAGGACATTGGCAAGAGAACATGGATCCATTGTGTCCTTGGCGTGGAATTAAGACGCTTCTTCTATCACTCTCTGTTATCAGCCAACTTTGGGACTGCTGCCCGGACCTGGATCTTATAAATGCCTGTATAGTGGTTGTGACTGGCACAACCATTATAGGTGAGTGTGTTTTTATTACATATCTTCCTCCCCTTTTTGGGGTAAGACCCTATTGCGCTTTTCTTTCCACAGTTTCTCATCTTCTTGTGATGGCTGACGGGAGATTTGTCAAAATAGTAGCATGTGATTTGGGAGTTTTTAGGTTGTTAGAAATGTCAAATCCTCCAGGCTGTGTGCGCGCCCAAACAATTTGACCATACAGGCTGTAATTATTTCCTGTACAATTTTGTATTATCTTTACAAGAACAAACAATGCGTTTATACAAACAAATGTCTTCCTCAGGTATATTGAGATAATATACCTGAGGAAGACATTTGTTTGTCGAAACGCATTGCTTGTTCTTGTAAAAATAATAAAAAATTGTACAGGAAATAATCACAGTCTATATGATCAAATAGTTTGGGAGCGCACACAGCCTGGAGGATTTGACATTGATATTATTCCTATGGTAACTCAGGCTGAGTTACAGAATAGCCACCAGGAGTATGCAGCATACCGTTTGGGAAGGAGAACTCTCCATTGAGATCTGAGGTCCTAAAGGATCGTTAAGCAAGTTAACAAGGCTTGCTAAAGGTGAGTGTATGAAAATATAACATTCACCTACGAATTATCTATACAGCTACATTGAGATAGGTGCGCTTTTTGTTTTCGTTTCCCTTTCTCTTTGGTGAACATAGGTTGTCAGCAAGAATGAGATGTCTATGGCCATGTAATCATTAACGGACGTTTACGGCCAATTATTTGCAGTTTTGCTTTCTCAATTTTCCGTAAGTGATTGGTGATTCGTCTACTGACAAATCCTATTCTTAAAGGCGTTTTCCAGTCATGAGATATTGAACAGGAGCTGATCTGCAGACTCGGCAGTGACCGTTACATTTTGTACAAGGCAGCACATTGCAGTTCTTTGCTTATATTCAGCCGCTGAATGACTGGAGATGCTAGAATTGAGGAATGGTGGTGCTTTGTGTCAGACCCCTACCGATCTGATATTGATGACTTATCCTATGGACAGGTCATTAATAGCATATTACAGGACAACCCCTTTAGGAGTCAGCCAGCCTACTTTAGGGATTGGAAAACATGTGGAGTTACTATGTACTGTAGCTGGATCAAGATCAGAAGTCCCTAAGACTGACTTTTCAAAATGTCAATTATGGTATACAAATAATATGCCTTGACATGTGTCTGTGCACACTGTACAGATATACAGAAATATAGCTTAGGAAAATTACTGTTACAAGATTCAATGGTTATGAAAAAAGGTTTTAAAAACTTGAGCCAATACAATGTTTTTTTTAACTGAAATCTAAATACCTTTATATGTCTTTTGCACTGTTGGATGAAACCAGAGTAAATCCAGAAAAACGAGAACATAAAAACTACATGCCGATGTCCATGGTCAAATTTGAACCTAAGCTAATAAGGCAAGAATGCTAACCACTGAGCAACTACACTGCCAATAAAATCCCCATGACTAGATCAACATATAAATAGTATATACTATACATATACTATACACTCCTTATCAATAATTGAAAATGGAACTGACAGAATAAGAATATGTTCTTGCATCTTTTTAACAAATGTGAATACTATGTGCTCCACAAAAAGGTGTATAAATGAAAAAAAAAATCTCAGAATACTGTAATAGGTAAATGAGGAAACCGAACCCTAGTTTTAAGTCTAGGTGGTGCTGCAGTGGTGACTAGTCATGGCATTCTAGGTGACTACTACTAGACTACTGGGAATAATTTTAGGTACCGTGCCCAATGTAGTCTAACTTATTTTCTCCCCATAGATGATTTAAAGGGCCTTTATCCTCAAAAACAGTACTTACCTGCAGCTATAGTAATACTCTCCAGGTAAGTATCTTTTTAAACATATACAGCACTGGTCTACACAGTCAGAAAAGGGTCCCTGTGAAAATGTAAGATGGTGGTCGAGTTCCTACCCCTGAAGATACCTACGCTGAAATACAAGAAAAGGCAGTGGTGCGGACCCTGGAGGTGAAGCCTGCCCCGAAATGGAGTAACATGCAGGCGGTTGACACAAGAGAATTGAGTTGAGACCCAGCCTATTATCACATCACAATGTTTGGAAGACATTCTCCTCCTCAAGCAGTTCCACGTCTTTTCCAAGATCTGAATTATTTCATCCACTGTCTTCCGCTGGCCTTCTGGTTTCAGCAGAACAACCTTGCGGGCATCCCCCTCCAGAGCATTCAGTGCCACCTCGGGTTGCAGTTTGGGGTGTACGCTGTGCAAGGCAATGGCGTTCTTCAGCTGGCCCACCCAGTCACTGAACAGTAAGAAGTGGGATGAGAGGGAAAAGACGTGGAACTGCTTGAAGAGGAGAATGTCTTCCAAGGACTGTGATGCGGCTCCAAAATGAGATGTTAAGGAGTGAACTACTACTGAAGGCAAGGAGTACCCCTGGTGTTACCTACGCTGAACTACAAGAAGAGGCAGTGGCACGGACCCTGGAGGTGAAGCCTGCCCCGAAATGGAGTAACATGCAGGTGGTTGACACAAGGGAATTGAGTCGAGACGGTAGGAATTCGAACTCCATCTTACACAAAAACACTATATAGGCTCTTTGCAGTGTCATAGCTCATCGTAATACACATTTCCACCTGCTTTGGAGGGGTCTTAGCTACAGAAAAGACAAAAAGGACATAAACACAATCAAAAAGGAGCTGAGGAACGTATACTCTGTGAGTTGCAAAAGACCAGTTGCGTAACAGATAGGGCCTCTAGTTCGTTGGGTCAACCTGCATCTTCTACACTGGATGCCCTGCGTATGGACACCGTAATGAGGATCCCAGTTACAGAAAAGACAAAAAGGAGCACCAGTCGACACCACTTCTGAGTATATGTATCATGAAAGATGCGATGTAACTTCATTTACTTCATAGGTGGAGGGAGCAAAGATCCATCTTTGCCCCCACCCAATACTGCTACATACGTAAGCCCCAACTGAGACCTTCTCGTGTAACAGATCTGTGGAGATCCACTCTCCTGCTTGATGAATTGGGGGGGGGAGATGGATCTTTTACCCCCTGTAAAGTAAGTGAAGTCACATTGCATCTTTCATGATACATATAGTCAGACCTGGTGACGGCTGGTGCTCCTTTTTGTTTTTTCTGTATTTGGGATTCTGACCACGGCGACCGTACGCAGGGCATCTAGTGTGGAAGATGCAGGCCGACCAAAGGCACTACATGCTCTGTTATGTGAGTGGTCTTCTGCCACTCCCAGTGTGTAAGTTCTTCTGCTCCGGTTTTGGTTGTGTTTTTTGTCTCATATAACTTTTTTCATGTCTGATTGATAGTGCTGGGATAAAGCCCTTGTATTCTGTTGTATCTTTATTTGCTTTGGAGGGGGATTGGGCCCCTTAACCTCCTGGGATCTTGTACTGCTGCACAGGTTGCACCAATGATCCAGTATGTCCACCCCTGAAGAGGTAATTTACATATTTAAATTTCCAGAGGAGCATTATTTCCTTGCATCAACTTGGGGCTCTCCACAAGGAGAATTGTTCCCCTTAGAACATTATTATCAAGCAGTAAAATGTCTTGCCAGTGTTCAACATCAGAACACTGGTGACAAGTTCCCTTTAAGTCAATGTACTGTAGGATTGTCTTCTTTATCCATATTGCTTTGATTGATTGTGATTTTGGCAGTTGTGTTGTATTTCATTACAAATTATTTTTCTTCTAGGACAGCAATAATATAATTTACTATAGCAATTATTTTTTTCATTCTACTGGAATGTATAGATGTTTTCATGAACTGGTGTTCAGCATTAACCTTAGCTGAATGGCAGGTACTGCAGGTAACATGTCATCAATCATATATGTCATTAGTATCACTAGTTTCATTCCATGAATGCTTTTTATCATAGGAATATTCATATACTGAAGTCCAAAACAAGAGCTTCATTTTTGTGAGCTCATGAACCTGTCAGACAGTGACATATGAGGAGGATCACGTTTTGTCCTTTTCTTATTATGAATCATACAACGGGACCAGCTTTGATTCTTGAGCTTCCCTTTCTTGAGAGAGCCATATGATTTTTATTTTTATTTTTCTGAGAATACAGCTGTTGAAACGTTTATTTTTTTTAGAGGACAAACTGAAGTTTTATATAACACCACTCACATTATCATATAATGTGCAAGAAAATGGTAAATATAAATTCGAAATGAGATAAAATAGTGAAAAAAACACAATTTCACCATTGTATTTTGGGTGGGTTTCCATTTATTGCTATGATACCAAACAAATTAATTTTATGTTTGAATTAGTTTGTATACTGGCCCTCCTTCCACCAAGGGGCTAGTATACAATTGGATTTGTATCTTCAGCAAGGATTGCTGGGTAACACCTCTATTTAAACCTGAAGGGCGTGACTACAAAGTGTAACGTCTGCCCTTAACCACAGACTCAGGATGACTATCACGGACAGACTAGAGCTAGCCACCAAGGTTGGCAGGATATCAAGAACCCTGAAACCCTTTAACCCCTGTACAGGGATTTGGAATTACACAAGGTCCAGGAGATGGCTGCCTATGGATGGCTGCAATGCAGGAAAGAGTGGTCGTCAGGCAGGGTCCAAACTAGGGGCACAAAAAGGGACAAAATTAGCAAGCAGGAGCATAGTCAAAAAATCAGGCAGAGGTCAAAACCAGAGATGGCAGCGATGTACAAAAATGGCAGGCAGGAGAGTAGTCAATGAGCAGGCAGAGGTCAAAACACAGACATCAATAGTCAGGACAGGGAGCAGACACTAGCAGGAATACAAAACTATCTCTGGCAGTGACCAGCAGACAAGAGGGGGAATTAGAAGGGTGTGGTGTCTTCTATTGGCTGTGGCTGAATGGTGGTAATTTCAGCTGGAAGACACACGCCACCTACAGTCAGCCAGTGGTACTGCAAGTTTCAGCGAAATCCAGCTTAGTGGATGAGTGGAGCCTGCGGACACCAGAGTCACTGGCACCGACACCTCTCCTATCACCAGCACAGTCCATAATGGGAATACGGCGGCGCCTGGTGACTGAAGCATAAGTCACAGGAGCGGACTCCGGTGAGGACGTGACAGAAAGCTATTGCAGATGAAGCATTCAGCTAGGAACTGCTGAAAAAGCTGTTAACAGCAAAACTGACAATAAGGCTATGATCAGTGCATCTTAAGAGGCAGTGTTTTTCGCCCCCAAAAACACAAAAAAATGCACCCACGGCAAAAAGCATCAAAATTTGCGTTTTTGACATGTTTTTACCGCATTTTTCCCAATATGTTTTTTAAGTCAAATCTATTGACTGGAAGGGCTCAAAAATGCTGGAAAAACGCAAAAAGAATTGACATGCTGCATCTTCAAAAATTTAGCCAAGATGCAGACAAATAAAGATGCACAGTGTGGACAGGAAAATAGAAATCTCAAACTTTGCTGGGAGAAGGAAACACATGCATTTTGGTGCATCTTTGTGACCACAAAAATGCACCAAAAATGTAATAAAAGATTCACTGTGTGAACATAGTCATAACCGTTTCAGTATGAAAAGAGACAAAACCACATTTAAATGTAGGTAGCCAGATGGAGATGAGCGGCTCCAGCCCGAAAGCTGTCACTAGTCTCCAAAAACAGGGAAACAACCGTGACAGTGCCATAGTTTAAGTCTCATTCTGGTGTGAAGAGACCAAAAAGAATATGTGCGAGAGGTGAAGGGGAATCAAGAGGCGATGAGGAAAGCACGGTGTGCTGCGGGGACAGCACGATAAGTGAGCGGGGAGGTGAGTATTCATTTTTTAATTGTTTGCCTGGCCCTTTATGGTTTAACAAATGGTGGTCACAGCTGAACACCATTTTACTGAATTCATATGAAGTGAGTTGCAAAATATCTGCATTATGGAAAATACAGACTCTTGTAACATTGAAGGAGAATTCAATTCCAGTTGAATAAATTCTCATCTGTACTGGCATATAATGCCTATAAATAACAAATGAAGCATTACCTATTGAATCTTCTGCAGGTCTAATCTTTACAGTTGTTCCATCTAATCTTTTTTTACAGGGCTGCAGCACTAACATCTTACCTACAACATGTGACCACTAGAGATAAGCGAACCGGTCGCGGTTCGGCTCGAGTTCAGTTCGCCGAACAGGCCTCTCGTTCGAGTTCGGTTCGGCGAACGTTCGACGAACCCAACTCGAACCGCATAGGAAACAATGGCAGGCAATCACAAGCACATAAAAACACCTAGAAAACACCCTAAGGTGTCCAAAAGGTGATAAACAACTCACAACACAACACAAACACATGGGAAAGTGACAAGGACATATACTCATGCGAAAACAAAAGAGCTAGACAAGGAAAAAGAGGAGGAGACACAGATATATGAGTATATGCAAGGAAACATCGATGCCATTACTGTGCAACTTGAGCCCTGCTCATTTTAGGCTTCCAATCTGGATAAATTGCCTGAGCTTGCCACGTACGCCTTGGGGATCTTGTCGTGTCCTGCAGCCAGCGTTCTCTCGGAACCTGTCTTCAGTGCTGCTGGGGGTCTGCTGGCAGATAAGCACACGTGTCTGTCCACTGACAATGTGGACATGGCTCTCAGAGGACTTTTCTTCCCCTGGGTCAGCCAGGGGAGGCGAAAGGCACGCATATTTTTGAGAGTGCTTCATGCAAAGCATCTTTTTCTTTTTCAAAAGGGGGGTCAACTGATGCCAGTCAAGTGGGGTGTGTGTGGCCCAATTAGTGTAAACGAGGGAGACTGTGGTTGGAGTTCCCTCGCTTTTGAAAAAAGAACCAAGATGAACAAGTCATGGCTCTCAGAGGACTTTTCTTCCCCTGGGTCAGCCAGGGGAGGCCAAAGGCACGTGTATTTTTGAGAGTGCTTCATGCAAAGCATCTGTTTCATTTTGAAAAGGGGGATCAACTGATGCCAGTCAAGTGGGGTGTGTGTGGCCCAATTAGTGGAAACGAGGGAGACTTTGGTTGGAGTCCCCTCGCTTTTGAAAAAAGAACCAAGATGAACAAGTCATGGCTCTCAGAGGACTTTTCTTCCCCTGGGTCAGCCAGGGGAGGCCAAAGGCACGCGTATTTTTGAGAGTGCTTCATGCAAAGCATCTTTTTCTTTTTCAAAAGGGGGGTCAACTGATGCCAGTCAAGTGGGGTGTGTGTGGCCCAATTAGTGGAAATGAGGGAGACTGTGGTTGGAGTCCCCTCGCTTTTGAAAAAAGAACCAAGATGAACAAGTCATGGCTCTCAGAGGACTTTTCTTCCCCTGGGTCAGCCAGGGGAGGCCAAAGGCACGCGTATTTTTGATAGTGCTTCATGCAAAGCATCTTTGTAAGCTTGAAAATGGGGGTCAATTGATGCCAGTCAAGTGGGGTGTGTGTGGACCAATTTTTGGAAACCAGGGAGACTGTGGTTGGAGTCCCCTTGCTGTGTTTTACATGCTTTTAGAAGGGCATGACATGGCTTAGAGGTTGACTTTCTGCATCTGCAAACTGTTGGCAACCAAAATGCTGCCTTTCCAACCTTTTTAACCGAGGATTTTCGAGACCTTATGCCCATCGCAGTGCCCCAAGAGCCGATGCCCAGGCGCCACTCCTTCTCCAACAAAGGCGTGCCCGTGCTACACCAGCATGTCGCACCAAATATCACCGCTTCTTTGAGAAACTCTGTGTGACAGGGTGCATTTCACCACAGATACTTGGAACAGTAAGCATGGACAGGGGCGTTACATGTCGCTGACTGGGCACTGGGTAACTATGGTGATAGATGGAGAAGTGTCTGCTGTACAAGTCTTTCCGTCCCCACGAGTTGTGTGTTTCAATCCTTCCTCTGTATGTACAAGTTCCTCCACTGCTTCTGCCTCATCAACCTCATGTTGTTCCTGCACCTCAGCCCAAACCCTGTGTGGTCAGGCCACCCTTCCTTGTAACTGCGCCCAAGGAATCCCACACACCTCCTTACTATGCTGGCAGCAGAGCTCAAGGCCATCAGGCGGTCAAATGTTTACTTTGAAATGTAGGGGAAATGTGAGACACCGCTGAGGAATTGTGGACGGTTAGCTCTGTAGAGTGAGACCGAGTTTCATCAATGGTTGTCTCCACTCAACCAGCAGCCAGGGAATGACGGGTGCGACAATGATGCTAAACAGTCTGCGGCCCTTCTTCAGGGCTATGTGACACACGTGCCTTGTATGGCTCACGTGTTGAAATCTCCAGCAATTTTTAAAACACTATCCTGGCCTACATGTCCTTCTGTCGAGGGCACGGTGTAACGCCTGCCTGGATTGACACACTCAGATGGGCTGTAAAGGATTGGCTAGAGGGAACCCACTCACCAAGCTGGACCCCCAGAACCCTGAAACCCTTTAATCCCTATACAGTGATGTTGAATGACACAGGGCCCAAGTTGATCAATACCTGTGGAAGGCTGCAGTTCCAGAGAATAGTAGTCATGCAGGGTCAAAACATTAATTGAGGAAGAGGAACAGAATGGGAGGGACAGGACTTAATCAAAAAACAAGCAGAGGTGAAATGCAAATCGGCCAACGAGGTACCTAAACAGCAAACAGGAAAAGTAGTCAGGTAACAAGCACACAAACTCATAAAACTAAACAGTAACCAGAGGTTCATAGCTATGTCTGGCAGTGGTCTTCAGACAGGAGGGGCCTAAAAAGGGTGTTGTGTCTTCCCATTGGTTGTAGCTGAATGATGGTACTTCATCTGTGAGATACCCACCACCTGCATTCAGCCTGTGGTTCTACATCTGTCAAGGTAACGCATCCCAGTGCATAACCTGTGTCCACCTGCACCGCTGGCGTCGACTCCTCTCCCATCATCAGCACTATGCACGAAAGGAACACGTTGTCACCTTGCGACAGGAGTACAAATTGACGTAGCGGACTACGGTGGTGACTTAACAGCTGTGTGCGGCAATGATGCAAACATGGCAGCGTGCCTTCGTCAGGCCCATGTGACACACGTGCCTTGTGTGGCTCACGTGTTTAATCTGATTCTCCAGCAATTTTTAAAACAACATCCTGGCCTACATGGCCTTGTACAGCGGGCACGCTCGCTATGTGCTCACTTCCATCGTTCACACCCAGTAGCTCAACAACTTTCATCACTCCTGAAGTCTTATGGTCTGGCGGTTAAACATCAGAAATGTGATGTTCCGACATGCAGGAATTTTAATCTGCACATGTTGCAGCGTCTGTTGCAGCACCGCAGAGCCCAGCTGAAATACGTTATTATGACGTATACCCTGGGCTAACTTGATCCAGAGGTGATGCAGATCACGCTGCTGGAGTGGTATAAGATCAAGGACCTATGCACCGTTCTACACAGTTTACAAATGTCGACGCAGATGTTTAACACTGGCGATGACATTCTCAGCGTGACGATTTTGGTCATCTACATGATGGAACACACTGTAAGTATTATTCGGAGTCAGGTGTTGAAGGTGAGGAAGGGAGGAAGTACTGGAGGAGTCATATGCGGAAGGGATAACAAGATCTACAAGGTCCAGACGTTCAGCGGCACCTTGTCGGCATTCATGGTACGGTGGGGGAGAGGGATTATCAAGGGAGCATAGTATCAACAAAACAGTTGAGGAAGGTGCAGGAGCCCAGGAAGAAAATGGAGGACGAACTGGCGATGGGCATGGAAGACTCAGCAGATTAGTGAGAGCTTGCTCACATTTTGGTTGTGCGAGGTTGTGGGGAGAGGGCAGAGGAAGGAGGCACGATTCTCACCCCTCCGCCACCAAGACACCAAGGACTTTGTCCTCCTGGATGCTCAATATACATGAGCGCCTTCTTGCTGCACTACCTACAACATGACCCTCGGATTGTACGAATTACAAGTCATGCTGACTACTGGGTTGCCACACTGTTAGATCCCTGGTACAACACAAAATTTTGCGAAATAACTCCTGCCATAGAAAGGGACGCACGTATGCAGGAGTATCAGCAGAAGGTGGTACGCAATCTTACTTCTGCTTTTCCACTAAACACCAGTGGTGCACAGAGTGAATCTCAACGCTTTTTCATCGATAGGAGGAAATGGTCTTACTTGTCCACATCTGAGGGACCGAGGGCTGGCTGCTGTGCTGAGACGGCGTTGAGTACGGTGTCTCTGCAGAGTTGCATTTTTGGTCATATACAAACTGAGTTGAAAAATGACAGATGCTGGTGGAAAGGGGAACAGGTGTGTTGGAAAGGGTAAAAAAGTTTGTGTCCGTGGGTTTGGTGGTTAAGCAACATTAACATTTGCTGAAGAAACAACATCTGGTATGGTGGGACTGGCAGATTTGGATAAGGTGGTACATACTATGTTACCGCTATATCAAAAATATTAAGAAGAAAAGAAAGAGAAAGGTAGATATCCCAATCGCCATTCGGTGTCCACCGTGCTCATAGATGGAAAAGGAGACGTTGGCAACTGGAAGGTTAGGTGGAGGATACAGAGCAGGTTGACTCTCAAACAAATAGTAGCCTGAACCGAGTTAGACGCAACTCGGATCTGGAGACTTGGAGCCCTGTTAGCGTGACAGGGTCCACACGACCACCCAGCCCCGGAACTCCCTGTTAACAACACAGGGGCCATTGGTTACGCAGTCCGTGTGCGTAGGGGACACACCTGTGGACAGCAGGCACATCAGCAGCAGCAGGCCTGTTTATGCCACTGGGCTGCACTAGCAGGACTGGTAGGACAGGAGCTGTTCTTAAACGTTCTGCGTTACCAGCTGTGGTGGCGGCCTGCATCGATGACCTATCCCTGCATACCTTTGGCCTAAAGCCGCAATGGGTTCAACACATGGAGGTGTGCTCTTTCGGAGCATAATAGAAGACTGGGCACCTTCTTCTTGGCTCCAGCCCCTTTTATAACCTGTGTCCCTCCCAAACCAGGGTGGACCACAATGCACCTCCTGGAGACAAAAGCAGAGTGACACGTCATGAGTGGCATAACTAGCGTCCTCTTTTGAACCGCCACTTGAATGATGACCTCATGGCTGCCACAACCAAAACACCTCAATAGTCATCGTCTGACCAACAACAATGAGGTGACAAGTCATAGGGGCGGCCCTCTGCAAGCCTGTTGGGAGTAGCCTGGCCAAATTGTCAGGACACCTGATTCCCTGTGGTCTATATGGGCTCCCCACATTAGGGTCAGGGCCAAAGAGTTCATTACCCGACCTAGCCTCTGATTCAGTAAGTGCCTGAGCATGCTCAGTAGCATGAAATACAGTTTCTGAAAAAAAGACTATCCGCTTCAGCATGCTGTCAAGGCACAACACAGGACTTAGACCCGGCACGGAGTGCAAGTACCTGTGCAAAGAGGCTTTTCTCAGTCAGTGTGAAGCCCCACAGGTGTTGTGTTGGTGCATTACCTTCAGGGACTCCACGTGGAGTAAGAGTCTGGTCACACTTAGGTTGCTTCTTTATATGTATTTTCGTGATGCCACTCTCAGTATTGCGGTCAGTGGGGACCGCCACTGCAGTGTAAGGGGACACCTGAGGCTGATGTTGGGTGCAGTTAGTTTTAGTGGCCTCCCGAGAGTGAGTCAAGCACCAGGGCCCTGTGTAAGTGTGTTGAGCCGCAGGTCGCAGAATGACTCAGGCACAGTCCAAACGAGCATGCACTGTAGCCCAAAATTAAGACTTTGCCTCAGGAATGACACTGTCAGGCAGAGCATGCTCAGTTGGCGAAACACTGGAGTTAGGCTGCGGCTGGGGTAAATCGGCACACAGGAAGGAGCAACTGCGGAAACACTTCGTTCAATTGTGAGGGGAGTCATTGTGGAGTTTGGTGAGGAGTACCGTAACGCCAGTGAGCAGCATCCTGTGCCACAGACCAACATTTTTCCGGTGCTGTCTATACTGTTAACCATGATAGAGCGTAAAGTCTGTATTTATGGCAACTGGACATCACATTACCCGGGTACGGTAGGCTGTGCCCAGACAGTAATGCGTGCACGCAACACTTTGTTTTATTATGAAAACACATATCTGTTCTGGGTAGGACGACTATATAGACAATCACACTTGCTGCCTCTGCACTGTCAAATTGTCACGTACAGTTTAAATCATAGAGGGACAGCGACACATGTTTGCATTGAATGTTGCTTTACAAGATTTGCATGACTGTGTTGCAGAGCTGTGTGGTTTGCATTCACACTGTTATCATCTGCCTTATCTGTGAGGCTTCAGCTAACAAGGGTATTCAGGGTGGGTGATGTGTTTTGTCTATGTTTAGGTAGATAACTGGGAAGCTCTTGTGATGCGCCACTAGTAAGTTGTCTTCGCGCGCACACACATACACACACACAAACACACAATTACTGCTGCTACGCAGAGGGCTTACCAAGCAGTAGGCAACTGAATAGATTGTTCTATTATTTCAATTTAATGCATGGTTCTTATTGTTTGTTTTTCAGAAAGTGAAACAATCATTTATGAACCCAACTGCATACAGTGCTTTTCATGTTGCGTAGTTTTGCTGCATACTGGGGAGCCCACCAAATACAAGACTTAAAATGAAGCATAAGTCGCAATGAGAATTTCACTGTGCTACAATGCGGCCTAGCGGGGCTGTGCAACCACCGCCTGCCCCATCACGTGCATTTGCGTGCTCTTCATCCTCTGTGACTGTGGGGACAGCAGTCACACATGCTTTTTCACACTGAACTTCTACCCCATTACCCGTAAGCGGGAGTGTGATTGCCAGGTCGTCACTTGTTTTGTAAGTGCAAACAGATGTTATTGTTGAGCTGTCAGACATCGAGAGAACCACCATTGGATGAAGGAAACATTATATCCACACCTGCACCTTCGTCACAGATTGGCTGGACTACCTGCAGTTAATAATTACGTTCCACAAATGGAAAGGAGTGAAGAATGCACATGTGTTGTACCTTGCTTGGCAGCAAACGAACAATAACTTAGTATTCCAGACAATTTTATGATGGTAGAAAAGGAGTCAGCTCTTTGGGCAAATAAAATAGCGTGGCAAAAGTGGGCAGGTGAGTACAGTGGCCGTGTTCTGTGGGTACCAGGACAGTAAGAGAAGCCTCACTTTTTATTCCTCCTAATGATGAAATGTAGCAAGGAATTCCATCAATTTGCTATAAAAATAGAGTAGCTAAATGAGCAGGAGGGTGTAATACAGAGTTGCTGGAAATAGCTTGGCACCTGTGGGGCACAAATGGAGTACAACAGCCACTTTTTGTATGCCACTAAGTTGCAGCATTTTTTGCTATTATTATAGCTTATTAAAAACAGAGCAGGAGGATGTCATGCAGAGGTGCTGCAAATAGCTTTGTACCAGTGGGACACTAATGGAAGTCCAACAGCCACTTCTTGTATGCCACTAAGTTGCAGCATTTTTTGCTATTATTATAGCTTTTAAAAACAGAGCAGGAGGGTGTAATGCAGAGGTGCTGTAAATAGCTTGGCACCTGTGGGGCACAAATGGAGTACAACAGCCACTTTTTGTATGCCACTAAGTTGCAGCAGTTTTTGCTATTATAATGGCTTAGTAACAATGAGTTTGAGTGTGCAATGCAGAGGTGCTGCACATAGGTTTGCACCAGTGGGAAACTAATGGAAGTCCAACAGCCACTTTTAGGATGCCACTAAGTTTACTCAGTGTTTGCTAGTATAATGGCTTAGTAACAATGAGTTTGAGTGTGCAATGCAGAGGTGCTGCACATAGATTTGCACCAGTGGGACACTAATGGAAGTCCAACAGCCACTTTTAGGATGCCACTAAGTTTACTCAGTGTTTGCTAGTATAATGGCTTAGTAACAAGGAGTTTGAGTGTGCAATGCAGAGGTGCTGCACATAGATTTGCACCAGTGGGGCACTAATGGAAGTCCAACAGCCACTTTTAGGATGCCACTAAGTTTACTCAGTGTTTGATAGTATAATGGCTTAGTAACAATGAGCTTGAGTGTCCAAAGGGCAGGAGGGTACAGTGGCAGGGTTGTGGGTCTGGACAGAGGAAAGGAGGCCTGCCTTTCTATCCCTCCTAATGGGGAAATGCAGCGAGGAAATCCCTGACCTTAGCTACACAGACGCTGTCATCTTGTGTAGCTCTTAAAATCTGTTTTCACGGACCTGACTGTCACCTATGGCTCTGACCCTGCCGGTATTAGCCCTTAAAAGGACTAATAGAAACTTCTATCCCTATTCTGTATAGCGCTGTGTATAGAGCGTACACAGCAGTATCGGAGACAGGAGCTACGCCAGCGGTGACTGACACCAAGACGCAGAAGGCAGATAATGGCGTGCTGGAGGAAAATGTCCGTTTTTATAATGCAGAGACATGTGACATGGACATCCTATCACACATGCCGTTGCTTCTCTGGCTAAAAGTCCACTTAGCTGTGTGTGTGTCTGGGATTGGCTGACATGCTGGCCCGCCCCACTACACGCGCGCGCTTAGGGAAGGAAGACAAGGAAAAAAAAAATGGCGATCGCCATTATCCAAACAGCAGTGATCTGAATGTGCTGTTCCCGCACACTATACACTGAAATTTCATAATAGTGTGAGTCACAGAGTGACTTACACTATTGCAGCGGAAAGCCAGATAGTAATTAGCCGGTCTTTTTGCTGCTAGAACCGTTCTCGAACGTATCTAGAACTAGTGAGCTTTAGCAAAAAGTCGAGTTCTATTTCGATCTAGAACAGCCCCCAAAATCACTCGAGCCGCGAACTGGAGAACCTCGAACCGCGAACCGCGCTCAACTCTAGTGATCACTGCAGCCAATCACTGGCCTCAATAGACTCGGGCCGCCTACCTGGGCAGCACCTCTGAGCTCAGTAGCCTTCTCTATTGTCTCTGCTTACCGATTACTTTAAAATCAGATCTGTTACATTGATGAAATAGAATGTTTTTCCTTATTTTGTGCCTTAATGACATTTGTTGGCAATATGTATCTAAAAATGAGAATCTGATTCTGTATGCTGCAATTTTTTTAATCACATTCTGGCTGCATTTGTCCATCTTTTAAATCTTTCAAATGATTGGGGCCCTCAACTATAACAGGTTCAGTGTTCAGACTGATTTCTGGATACTGTTTATATGGACTAAAAATACATGAGAAAATTGACTGTGTGAATAAGGCCTTAGGCGGGCTTTGTACGTTGTGACATCGCAAGCCGATGCTGCGATGTCGCACGCGATAGTCCCCGCCCCCGTCGCAGCAGCGATATCTTGTGATTCCTGGCGTAGCGAACATTATCGCTACGCCAGCTTCACATGCACTCACCTGTCCTGCGACGTCGCTCTGGCCGGCGTTCCGCCTCCTTCCTAAGGGGGCGGGTTGTACAACGTCAGAGCGACGTCACACGGCAGGTGGCCAATCAAAGCAGAGGGGCGGAGATGAGCAGGATGTAAACATCCCGCCCACCTCCGTCCTTCCGCATAGCAGGTAGGAGATGATCCTCGCTCCTGCGGCTTCATACACAGCGATGTGTGCTGCCGCAGGAATGAGGAACAACATCGTACCTCTCGCGGCAGCGTAATTTTGAAAAAGTCGGAGCCTACACCGATGATACGATAACGACACTTTTGCGCTCGTTAATTGTATCATCTAGGATTTACACACTACGATGTCGAAAGTGACGCCGGATGTGCGTCACTTTCGATTTGACCCCACCGACATCGCACATGCGATGTTGCAACGTGTAAAGCTGCCCTTAGAGCAGTAATGGCAAACCTTTTGAGCTTGGTGTGTCAAAACGCATAAAAAAAGAACAGAACTTGTGGTGGTGGTCACTTCTACCAAAATCCATAATTTTGCAATGTACAAAAAGTTATAATTTTAATATATGTACTGTATTTATTAATAAAGCAAAAACAAATAGTTGTTTACCTTACTTGCTTAGTGTCTTTTTTTGTTGCTGAATTTTATTGGCTAAATCTTCAATTGATGATTGGTATTTCGCACACTTCAAGCCAAACCAAGCCCCCTCCCTCCCCCAAGCAGTGATTATTTTCTGCCCATCCCTTACAATCAGCAGTCATTATCTCCTCTCCCCCTACCCCAGCTGTCATTATCTCCTCTCCCCCAGGACTCATTATCTCCTCTCCCCCTCCCTCCCCCCACCAGTCATTATCTCCTCTCCCCCTCTCTTCCCCCCAGCAGTCGTTATCTCCTCTCCCCCTCCAGCAGTCATTATCTTCTCTCTTCTTTGTCCCCCAGCAGACATTATCTCCTCCCCCTCTCTCCCCCCTGCAGTCATTATCTCCTCTACCCCTCTCTCCCCAGCAGTCATTATCTCCTCTCCCCCTTCTCTCCAGCAGTCATTATCAACTCTCCCACTCTAGCAGTCATTATCTTCTCTCTTCCTCCTCCCTCCAGCAGTCATTAATTCCCCCCCCCCCTCTCTCACCCCAGCAGCCATTATCTCCTCTCCTCCTTCTCTCCAGCAGTCATTATCTCCTCTCCCCCTCCAGCAGTTATTATCTTCTCTCTTCCTCCCCCCCAACAGTCATTATCTTCTCTCCCCCTCTCTCACCCCAGCAGTCATTATCTCCTCTCCCCCTTCTCCCCAGAACTGATTATCTCCTCTCCACCCCAGCAGTCCTTCCCAGTATCCCACACCAAAATTTTTATAACATATCCTGACTGAGCGCTACTAAACCAGATTCCGACTGGCAGCAGAGCAGCAATCTATAAATGTGTTGATGGATGGACTTACTGCAGCAGCAACCCTGGCACAATGTAATACTGCATAGTGGCAGCCTGCAATGATGCCTGTCTTCTTGCTCTGCTCTGGTGGGTTAGACAGAGGAGTGTTATGTACTGCGTGGTACGTAAGTATGCCTCACTCCGGACTCTGATTGAAGATACTAAACAGATTAGTTAAATCACCGGCAGCCACATCCCAATCTACAAGACAAGCTGAGGCTGTCGGTGATTTAACTAGAACTGTCATTTCTGAACAGTTTAGGGCCACGCATGCAGTTCTAGTTAAATCACCGGCGGACGCAACTTGTCTTATAGATCGGGATGCGTCCGCCTGCCCCTGCCGCATGTGTCAGCAAAAATGGCTTGGCGTGTGACCTCTGACACACGTGTCATAGGTTAGCCATCACTGCCTTAGAGTAAAACTGGTTGGAAATGTTTTCCATCTTTTCAGGCTGATGTGTGTACTTGAGATTAGTCTAAGTAAAGCATTCCGGAAGTCCTTGGGCAATTGCCCCATCTGCCTTCCAATATTGTCCGGCATCCATACTGTATATTTCACTATTTATTTTATTTTTTGCTCTAAATATCAGAGATTGTAAGCACTGCCCACATGAAAGAATTTGCAGATTATCTGCACTCAAGAGCTCACACTGTTAAAATATAATTTAAAATTGAGAACATGTGTTTTGCCTCAGGATACAGACTCATATGTATCATTCACTTTGTTTTTGCTTTTCCAAAATAAGAGCTGATCCAATGTCTGTTCAATATCCAGCAGGTACAAGAAAAGACAATCACATTAGGGTAATTCAATTCTCCAGCAAATATAAGAGACGACAATCACATTCATCTAATACAATTCTTATGGATAAGATTTGTATTTCTTTATGCATGGGCGGCACTTTGGCTCAATGGTTAGCCCTGCAGTCTTGCAGCACTGGGGTCCTGGGTTCAAGTCCCACCAAGGACACCATCTGCCAGGAGTTCGTATGTTCTCCCTGTGTTTGTGTGGGTTTCCTAGAGGTACTCTGGTTTCCTCCCACACTCCAAAAACATACTCATAGGGAACCTAGATTGTGAGCCCCAATGGGGAAAGTGTTGCCAATGTATGTAAAGCGCTGTGGAATTAACAGCGCTATATAAATGAATACATACTATTATTTATGTTTAATACAGTGCATCAATTAGACATAACATTAAAATCAATGACAGCGGAAAAGAAAAACATTGATTGTCTTGTTGCAATGGTGTCTATCACTGGTGGGATGTATGAGGCACCACAATCAGTTCTTGAATTTGATGTGTTTTTAGCTGGAAAATGTACAGTGCAAGGATATGACCTACACTGATAAGGGCCAAATGATGTCTACATTACTGGGCCAGATCGTCTGAAAATGTAGGTTTTGTCAAGCATTCATGGTACACAGCGGTTAGCATTACCTACAAAAAATAGGCCTGAGAGGAACAACCTGTGAACTAGCAACAGGGCCACGGTTATCCGCTTGTCAAAACTACATGTGGGTAGCAAAGTGTAGCCCGCTTAGTTTAACCACTTCACGAACAGCCGATTTTGCGCTTTCCATTTTTTTTTTTTGCCATTCTTCTTCCAAGAGATGTAACCTTTTTATTTTTCAGTCAATCTGATCATGTGAGGGCTAATTTTTTTGCAGAACAAGCTGTACTTTTAAAGGAAATCCCGAGTTTTACCATATAGTGTACTGGAAAACGGCAAAAAAATTCCAAATACAGAAAAAATGCAAAAAAATTGCAATTTCACTATTGTTTTGGAGATATTTTATTCACTGTGTTCACTATATGGTAAAAGTAATGTGTTGGTTTGATGCCTGAGGTCGGTGCGAGTTTGTAGATACCAAACATGTATAGGTTTACTTTTATCTAAGGGTTTAAAAAAATTCAGAAGTTTGTCTAAAAAAAGTGGTGTACTTTTTGCACCATTTTCCGTGACCCGTAGCGTTCTCAATTTTGGAGATCTATAGCTCCTGGATGGCTTATTTTTTGCGTCTCGGGCTGATGTTTTTAATGGTACCACATTTTTGCACAGATGCTATGTTTTGATCGCCTGTTATTGCATTTTGTGGAAAATATGCGGTGAGCAAAAAACATAAATAAAAACATAAATAAAACAAAATTTTAGCATTTGGAATTTTTTTTGCCGCTAGGCCATTTACCGATCCGATTAATTAATTTTATATTTTTATAGATCGGGCATTTCTAAATGTGACAATATCAAATGTGTGTATATTTTTTTAACTTTTTAATTTTCATTGGGGTGAAACGGGGGTGTTTTGAACTTTTAGGTGTTTTTTTACTAGTACCACTAAGGGGGTATAAGGACCAGCTGTCTGATCGCTCATTCATTTCTCCCTATCAGAGCAGCACTGCTCAGACCGGGAGAAATGATCATCTCTTGTAACAGCCAGTACTTGGCTGTTTCTTACAGGACCTGAGTCATACGAACTACAGGAGTCATCACATGACTCTGTGCTATCATGACAACCTTCAGATCCATGTGATCACGTCACGTGACTTCTGGTGGCGGCCTGTGAGTACAGATCTACCGTGATCACCGTTAACATGGCGCTGTCACGTCTTGACATTGCCATTTAAGGGGTTAGGTAAGGGTGGATAGCGATTCCACTTGTACCTGCGAGGCACACATGTCAGCTGTACAAATCAGTTGACATGTGCGCAGATCCCCACCTGCAGCCCGCAGTAGCAGGTGGGGATTAACACTATGACCGCGGGGAAGTAATATTACTACCCGCGGTCGTTAAAGAGTTAAAGGGAATCTGTCAGTAGGATCAACCCTCTTAAGACATCTATATGGTCATGTAGTTCATAGTAAGTTGAACAAATTATGTCTTCATTTCTGCAATCCAATAGCGCCTACACAAAAACTGAGGAAGCAGTATATAATGTACATTATATACTATTTTCCCAGTACTCTATGCATATCTGGAAGCTGCAGGGTATTGTGTGGGTGTTTTTAGATTGTGTATTTGTGATCCAATGTCTTATTGAAGAGAAATTCACATTTTTGTTAATATGTAAATGAGGTATTAAGATCAATAGCTGAACACAGATCTCCCTGAAAATCTCCCTCCAGTGTTTATTTTAAATGAAAGGGGAAGTTACCATTATGTGAGACATGTAATGACTGACAGTCTACCTTCCTCATCAGTATGTCTCACACTGGTGTCACGCCTCTTTCATTTAAAATAAACTCTGGAGGTAATTTCTCAGGAAGATTGATGACCAGCTCATAGATCTTACAGCTCACTTACATATAAAAAAACCCATGAATTTTCCTAAAATAAAACATCGGATCACAGATATGAAGGTATCATTTTATACAACTGCGTGCCCATATAGACGGCTTAGGAGGGTTGATCCTACTGCAAGATTTGCTTTATTCATCTAGTGGAGCTTTTTTTTAGAACAAATTGTTAAAATACTTAGTGCTAGCAATCATCTAAATATGTGAGATAACACATTGCATTATAGCTTGGTGCACATGGGCTTGTGAAAGCCTATTCCTCAACCAGAGCCATAGCATAGTCAAGCCAGCACTGTCAGTCAAGCAGAAGAAGGGGGAATATAGCCAGAGAGCCAGTGGTTTTTGAAGTGCCCTTATCACACCCAGATTTTTACATTACTGAGAGAGAAGATAAGAGTTGCTACAAATGAGCTTCTATGGAAAGGGAAGGAGGAATTGGAGCAAGTGAGTGAGCGCTTCCATCCTCCTACCTCTTTACATTTAGGCCATGTGCGCACGTTGTGTTTTTTCTTGCGGTTTGATTGCGTTTTAAACTGTACTGTCATTGACAAAATGCATGTGTTTTGCTTACCCAGCAAAGTCTATGATAAATCAGAATTTCCATTCGCATGTTGCTCTTTTTCAGTAGCATTTTATTTGTCAAATATTTGTCAAAATTGTTGCCTAAAAAAAAGCAGCTTGGCACTTCATTGCGTTTTGTGAATATTTTCCACCCATTGAAATGAATGAGGCGTGTCAAAATGCAACCAAAATGTTTAGCTGTGCATTTGCACTGTCTTTTGGTTGCGTTTTAGATGCATTTTTGTTAACAAAAACGCAGGTCACCAACTTTTCTCTTTCTGTCTCTCTTGCTTGCTCTCTGTCTCTCTCCGTTTCATACCCACCGATCACCGATGCGGCACGGCTGTCACACTGCTTCATGGCCTCTCTGCTTCTAAAAGTGCTGGCCGCTCATCAGGCTCATATCGTATTCACTTCACCCGCTCATTAGGCTCATCTCATATTCACTGCTTCCCCTGCCCACCGGCGCCTATGATTGCTTGCATTCAGACATGCCCCCACGCTGAGTGACAGCTGCCAGACTGCAACCAGTCACAGCCGCCACTGGGTCAGTCTATATAGTACAGTACAATAAATAAATAATTTAAAAGAACGTGCGGTCCCCCCAATTTTGATACCCAGCTAAGATAAAGCCTCACAGCTGGGGGCTGGTATTCTTATGTAGCGCCCGTGAGCCACTCAGGGCACTACAAGGAACTGCATCCTCTTGGGGATGCAGGACCTACCCCTGGGATCTGGAGTACCAGTGTCGATACCACCAAAGCACAACTAAAATCCTAGTTCTCCACTCCATACCGGGCATAGAGGGTTAACCATGTAAGGGGATGGTCGACATGGAAAGGAATGAGTCCCTGGGATTAGCCAGCCTAGTGGGAGGGCCAGCAGTCAGTAGAGAGTAGAGAGAAGTGTGGCACACAGGAGAGGTGTGCGGATGTGCCTGAGCTAGGTCCATGCAGCGGTGACCCGGGGGCACAGGAGAGAGGTCGTCAGGTCGGGTACTGGAGATACCGCTGGGACCGGAGCATGCATTGGGGCACAGGGCCCTAGATCAGGTGCCAGTTCTACACGGCTTGATAAATACCTGCCCGGTGAGGACACCTTCACGGACTTCACCAAACCAAATAATCCGGGGGCATCAGCAGTAAACTAGGATCGGGGTTCGGACACTTACCTCCCCACAGGGTCTGCACTGCCCGCCGTACGGAGAAGGAGACTGTACCCCAAAAGGGACAGTCGGGCCCCAAACGCTCCAGGCTACGGGGACCTAACCAACAGAGAGTGCCGGGGACAGAGCAACCTGGATCACTACATTGGCACTGATACTCCAAGGGACCTGAACCAGCAACTCCTAGGTGCAAGTGAGTAGAGACCGTTACAGACAACCTGGTGTGGTCTCTGTTATTATCCCTCATCATCTCCTAGGCACGGCCCTACTTGCGGTTCTCTATCCTTAACCGCAACCCGCAGGTGTCGTCTCATGACATTAACTCTTATCACCCCTGTAAATACCCCCTTTTACAAAAGAAGCCCCAGGGCTTGGGACCAGGTAACAACCACCAGAGTGACATTTCTGTTTGCAACCGCCTGGGACCGAGTACCCCCTTCCCTGGCCGTGACACTTAGACTGGTGAAACTCACGTTATTGGGAGCCCCCAGCCTAAAAATATCAGCCCACAGCCACCCGGAATTATTACATCCATTAGATGCGACAGTCCCGGAGAATGAACTCGGGTGAACCTCTGACGTCACAGTTGCGGGCCCTGCACTTCTGCTTGTGCTGTGGCACTGACATCAGAGGCTTACCAAAGTTAATTCTCATTGCGTGGCTTTTTTTCTGTCTGCTGTCAGTCCTGCTCTATGGTGCTGCTGTGATAGGATAGGGATGTAGCAGAGCTGAATCGCCTTGGGACCTCATGTGGATTACTTCAGACCTGCAGGGGTGTTTAGGGGTAAACAAAGTGGTGAAAAAGGCTTTTTTTGTATTTTATTCTAAATAGAGGATTTTGGGGGTGTATGTGTTTATTTACTTTCCCTTACAGATTAATGATGAGGGCGGGGTCTCAGAGATGACTGCCATCACTAATCCAGGACTTTATGGCTGCTGTGGGCTGCCATGAACTCCTTGTTACCTCGATTGCCACCGCACCACGGCAACGGGAAGAGGCGGGTCCAGCGCCAGAATTGGTGAATCTTATGGATGTGCCACTTCTGGGGCGGCTGTGGGCTCCTATTATTAGTCTGGAAAGGGCCAAATAACAATGGGCCTTCCCACCCTAATAATATTAGCCTCCAGTTGTCTGCTGCACCTTGGCTGGTTTTAGAAAAATGGGGGGACCCCATGCCATTTATTTTTTTTTTTAAATAAATCAAATAAAAAAAGTGTGGGATCCCCTCTATTTTATCTAACCAGCCAAGGTACAGCACACAGCTGCTGTTCCTGTGCTGTATATAAAAAATGGGGGGGACCGAACATAATTTTTTTAGCAAAAAAAATAAAAAACAGCTGTCTAAGCTAGCTATCCCTCTATCAAGCTATTCTGTTATTTCTTTCTATCTATTCTTTATGTTCTTTCTTATTATCTTTTCTATGTTCTTTCTGTCTATTCTATATGTTCTTTCTATCTATCTATTCTTTCTATCTATTTCTTCTATATATCTATCTATTCTAGCTATCTGTCAATTATCCTATCCTATCATTTTTTATTTCGCCTTTAAAAAATGCACTGACAAAAACGCATCGACAACGCATCAAAAATGCATAAAAACGCATCCGTTTTTACCACTTTTTTTGTCAAACGTAGTGTTTACAGTCGTCAAGTCTGCCAGAGAGTGCATTTTTTTTGTCAAATCAAGAACGCAGTGTGCGGACATACCCTTATCAAGAATCTACCCCCATCCTGCCTTTTTTGAGCCAGGCATTTCATTCGTATTGCTCCTCATATACCATTGTCTGAATTGATCAGACCTCAGTCATCTGCTCCTATCTATATTGAGGTCGGTTGACACAAGGTGAGGTTTTATATTAGAGTTTAGGACCATCCTGATTGTGGTACACCTTGTCGTGATGGGATGGCTTTTATGCATCTTTTGATAAAACAGTGTTAATATGTACCCTATGTTATTTATATGTACTATTACTATTGACTTACTTGGGGGTGTATGCTCATTTTGTTAAGTTTTGTCTTTTAAATAGCCATAGTAGTGTGTACATTGTCTTATACGCTGCATGTATACCATCCTATGCTCCTGCTCATTTCTTTGGTTTTCCATAGAATCTCATTAGTAACAAGTGCCATTTTCTATCTAAGCAATGTAAAAATTTGTCTCCACTGAATACAGATATTAACCACAAATTGAAAATTTTGAGATTGAAAGATCAGTCCTTGATTTCTCTGATAAGGTATATTACAAAGTTGTACAATTGATTTATGAGATAAAGATTAAAACAATGGCTACTTCACCCTCATTTGCATATGAATTAAAACAGTCATTTTTCAGTCAGAGAAGAACAGATTGTATCAGTACAGGTGTGGATAGTGTTGACTAGGGATGATCGAATACCTCAAATATTCGGCTTCGGGAATATTTGCCGAATAGGTCGCTGCTATTCGACAATTCGCGAATATTCGATGCGCAATGTAAGTCTATGGGAAACCCGAATAACAACTATTCGGAACTATTCGGGCTTCCCATAAACTTACATTGCGCATCGAATATTCGCATAGCGGTGACCTATTCATCGGATATTCACGAAGCCGAATATTTGAGGTATTCGATGACCCCTAGTGCTGACAAATTACCTTCAACTGATTAAACCCTCTTTTCTGGCACCTTCTAATGTAAAAAAACAAGTTGTGGCCTAAGTTTTGCTTTGGTAGAGATGTCCTCTAAAACCTTCTATTATGCTAAATTACCATCCAATATCTGATCGCAAGTAACCCTTTTCTAGGAAATTCCAGTAAACCCCATTACAGGAGCTGCACCAATGGGACTATAAGAAGCAATCCACTACGTTTTGGACATTTGAGCTTCATTGAGACATATTAGTGGAATATCTCCAATGAGGGGTTTATGACTAACATTATTCAATGATATCCAGGACTTTTTCAGCAAATTTCAAAGTATTTTAAATAAATGCTTTCTAGATCTGAATATATAGGCTATTGAATTCTTTATAAAGTCAATTATGGAGAGTAACAGCGCACATACACATTTGACTAAAGGCAAACAACTCCACCCATATTGTCGGGACGAGTTCACAGACTAATAAATATGGGGCCTTTCAAAACTGCTTCCCATGACAGATAATGTCAAGGAAAATAAGGATCAGACAGTTTAAATTGTATTCCCTTTTGTTATTCAGGTGATAATCAGCTGCCAGAGCACTCTGACATTGGGTTTTCTGCTCTGTCCTTTGAAGACACATTTCTATGGGTGGAGGTAGGGGGAGATTCTCCATCTAACAGCTATCTAATGTGTATGTAGACCTTAAATGGAATCTTTCACCAGATTTTTGAGTTACAAACTAAAACTAGCATCTTAAGCAACACCTGTGCTGCATTTCATAAAGGTGCATGTTGTCCCCTGAAGACCCCACAAATACCTTTATAAAATCTCCCACCATGTATGCTAACCATTGGGTTCGGTCCGATAGGTGTCCTATTTTGCAGCTTTTGGCTATGTGCACACATTGCATTTTTTTGACCGTTTTACCGCATTTTGGTGCGTTTTTGGCTGCGTTTTGCTGCGTTTTTGCTCACTGCGTTTCTCTGCGTTTTTTTATCAGTGAAAATTGCCATTAAAGATTGTTGAAAAAAAAAAAAGGTCTGATGTCATTTCCTTCTTCCATATGTTCTTCATTCTCCACTAGTGTATGCAGGAGAGCAGACAGCTGCAGAACTACAAGGCTCAGCATGCTCCATCCAGGACTGTATGCTGGAGGGAGAGTCAGGGGGAGCAGACCTACAAGGCTTAGCATACTCCATCCACTAGTGGATGCAGGAGAGAAGACAGCAGCTGCAGAACTACAAGGTTCAGCATCCTCCATCCAATAGTGTATGCAGGAGAGCAGACAGCAGCTGTCGAACTACAAGGCTCAGCATCCTCCTTCCAGGACTGTATGCAGGATTTCTTTGCCCCCCCAAACAAAAAAAAATGACGTGGGCTTCGCCATATTTTTGTATGCTAGCCGGGTACAGCAGGCAGGTATGGGCTTCCCCCAACCCCCAGCTGTCTATTTGTACCCGGCTGGGAAGCAAAAATATAGGGAAGCCCTTTTTTTTTAATTATTTCATGAATTTCATGAAATAATTAAAAAAAAAAAATGACGTGAGCTTTGCCTAATTTTTGTGTCCAGCCAGGTACAACTAGGCAGCTGGGGATTGGAATCCTCAGCGCAGGGTGCCCAAGCTTTCTGGGCACCCCCGCTGCGAATTGCAGTCTGCAGCCACCCCAGAAAATGGCGCTTTCATAGAAGCGCCATCTTCTGGCGCTGTATCCAACTCTTCCAGCTGCCCTGATGCCAGGTGGCTCGCTGGGTAATAATGGGATTAGGGCTAGCTGTATATTATCAACCGGCCCTAAGCCCGAAATTCATGGTGTCATGCCAATATTAGACATGGCCACCATTAATTTCTAGTAAAGATAAAAAAAAAACACAACACACAGAAAAATATTTTTATTAGAAATAAAACACAACACAATTAGTGACTCCATCTTTATTGAAATAAAGAACCCCCCTCCGCAGTAATCCTGGGTCAAGGGTCCCGCACCGTCCAATCCGGATCCAATATCATCTGATCAGTTTGCTGGAAGGCAAAGCGATCAGATGATGTGTCAGGTTCAAGGCCTGAATCACATGACACATCAGCTGATTGTATAAAAGCAGTTTATACAATCAGCTGATGCATCAGTGCAAAAAAAAACCAAACACTTCTGTGCAGCGTCGGACTGGCTACTGGAGGTATCTCCAGTAATGCCAGGCCTGGAGTCAGGTACCTGCAATGCACTCCGGACTCTCACCTGAGCTCCAGACTGCAGCCGAGACTGTACAGCGAGCGAGCGCCGAGTGACTGATTCCCCGGCACTTGCGGCTCAGTTCATGACAGCTGCAGACATCCCGGGCTAATCTCCGGTGCTCTCACCTGAACTCTGGAGATCACCCCGGCCTGTCTGCAGCTGTCATGAACTGACTGCAAGCACCGGGGAATCTGTCACTCGGCGGTAAAATATGGCGTCACCGCGAGACTTACGATCAGCTGATGCGTCAGGTGACTGCATCAGGTGATCACCGCCAGGTCCTCACGGCCAGGTCATGCAGGTATCGTACGTGCCTGGGAGCCGACACACAGCCGTAGCGGGGGTGGTGGGACCGGGAGAGGAGCTGGGAGCGGACATGGCACCGGGAGTCTGCAGACAGGTGAGTATGACATTTTTCTACTGTTCACTTTTGCTTTAGCAGCCGCTTCCACCTCCTGCACGGGAGCGGACATGGCACCGGGTGGGAAATGGAAGCGGCGGTGACGGTACCGGGAGGATTCACGCTTTTGTGTTTACTGACCGAAGGAATCCTCTTCCTGTACATGTCACTTTACTACCCACCCCTTGCGTTTATAGCTACGTTTTTAGTAATAACAACGCACCAAAACGCAGCTATATTTGCAATTTGCTGTTTTCATTACGTTTTTGAACATCTCATTGAACTCAATGGGTGGAAAACGCAGTGAAAAACACAAAAATAATTGACATGCTGCGGTTTTGTGGGCACCACAAAAATGCAGCTAAAAAAACCCGCTGTGTGCAGACAGCAAAAATGAAAACTCATAGACTTTGCTTGGGAAGCAAAGTCATGCAGTTTTCTGAGCAAAAACGCACCCGAAAAACGCACTGTGTGAACTTACCCTTTGTCCGTCCTTTTGGCACTGATTACCTTCCTCCTTTGTTTACTGTTGATGATGCCTCCATGCAGAGAGAGTTCTTTGCACTGCAGATGTGATAGCTCATACGTACAATGTAAATCCCAGAAACTCAGCGTGCCTATCCCTAGTTAGGCAAGGATCTATCTAGCTGTTAATCAACATGATGTTAACAGTGGTCCCATCAAGAGAGCAGAGAGGAAAAGAAGAAACTGCTTTGTCGATGACATCAAAGGAAGTGGGAAATTTGCAGTTTGGAGCAGGTGTCCTTTTGTTGCCAATGTTCGTACATTTTTATGAAAGAGAAGCATGCTGAAGAAAGAAAATCACGGACTATCATATTAGATTATCTATACCTTCTTAAAGAGGTCCAACCATTAGGATTTTGCAATATGAACTAAAGGCAGTACCATACTGGCACTAAGTTGCTGAATCCAGGAATACCTGTTGTAGAAAGATTCGATGCTTGGTTGCAGAAATATCTTTAACCCCTTCACGATTGGCCGATTTTGTTTTTTGCGGGGTTTTTTCGCCATTCTTCTTCTGAGAGACATAACTTTTTTATTTTTCAGTCAATCTGGTCTTGTGATGGCTCATTTTTTGTGGAACGAGCTGTACTTTTAAATGAAATCATGAGTTTCACCATATAGTGTACTGGAAAACAGCAAAAAAATTCCAAATGCAGAAAAATTGCAAAAAAGTGTGATTGCACTATTGTTTTTGAGATATTTTATTCACTGTGTTCCCTATGTGGCAAAACTGATGTGTTAGTGTGATGCCTGAGGTTGGTATGGGTTCGTAGGCACTAAACATGTATAAGTTTACTTTTATCTAAAGGGTTAAAAAAAATCAGAAGTTTGTCCGTAAAAGTGCCGTACATTTTGCATCATTTTCTGCGACCCATAGCGTTCTTATTTTTTGGGTTCTATGGCTCAGTGACAGCTTATTTTTGCATCTTGAGCTGACGTTTTTAACGGTACTATGTTTACGCAGATGCTACCGATGTTACTGATCAGATTAGTTGATTTTATATTTTCATAGATCGGGCATTTGTGAACGCGGCGATACCAAATGTGTGTGTTGTATGTATGTATTTATATGTATATATTTTTTTTAACCCTTTTAATTTTCAATGGGGCAAAACTGGAGTGATTTCAACTTTTTTTTTTTTATTTTTTAATTTTTAAAAACTTTTTTTTAAACTTTTTTTTATATTACTAGGTCCCCTAGGGGACTATGATGATCAGCAGTCTGATCACTCATTCATTTTTCCCAATCACAGCAGCATCGCTCAGACCGGGAGAAATGATCATCTCTTGTAACAAGCAGCACTCAACTGTTTCTTACAGAATCTGAGTCATGTGAACATAGGAGTCATCACATGATGCTGTGCTACCATGACAACCAACGGATTCACGTGATCACGTCACGTGACTTCTGGTATCGGGCGGTGAGTGCGGAACTACCGCAATTGCCATTAATATGACGCTGCTACATCTTGTCAGCTCCATTTAAGGGGTTAAAAGGCCCGGGAGGATTGAGATTTCACTCGTGCTTGGCAGCACACATGTCAACTGCATAAATCAGCTGAGATGTGTGCGGAGATTAACACTATGACCGCTAGGACGTAACTTTACTGCCCGCGGTCGTTAAGGGGTTAATCAAAGTTGCAGAAATGCACTGCACTTTGATTTATGGGTGCAATGGGGGCGGGCCTTTGTGGGTCGGGTCCTCGCTGCAAAGTCCTCTTCCGGTGTCATCCATAACGTGTCTCCTTTTCTTTATTTGAAAAGTGACACCATTGCTGTTGTTGGCGGTGCGTGCGCATTGACAGATTAATTCTGTCTGCAATAAAATGGCAAACTATTTTATTGAAGACACTGCAGTAAAGACTATGAGAGGCATCGGCGCATGCGCAGATATTTTTTTCTTTACATCTGCGCAAGCACTCCTGCTGCTCATAGTGATCACCACAGTGTCTTCAATAAAATGGCACTGGAGATCGTTGTTCACCCATGCTTGGACTCTGGCGCTACTTAAATGTAGACAGAATTACTTTGTTCATGCGCATGTACCACCGCAAACAGCAATGGTGGTGCAGCGCGATATTCAAATAAAAAAGGGGGCACGTCATAGAGGACACTGGACGAGAACTTGACAGCGAGGACTCGAACCACAAAGGCCCACCCCCGTTGCTCTTGTCATTCAAAGTGCAGTGCATTTCTGCAACGTTAATTAAAGATATATCTGCAACCAAGCATCAGATCTTTCTACAACAGGTATGCCTAGTGTAACACCTGCCTGAATCCACAGACTCAGATGGGATGTAATGGACAGGCTAGAGGGAAGCCACTCACCAAGCTTGACCCCTAGAACCCTGAAACTCCCCAATCCCTATACAGGGATTTGGAATTAAATAGGGCCCTGGAGATCACTACCTGTGGTTGGAGGCAGTCCGATGAGAGTAGTAGTCAGTCAGGGTCAAATCAGGAATTGCAGAACAGGGACAGAATCGGCAGACAAGGATGTAATCAGAACACAAAGCAGAGGTCAAATCCGGATCGGGCAGCGAGGTACAAAAACAGCTGGCAGGAGGGTAGTCAGAAAACACGCAGAAGTCAGCACACAGGAATCACTAAACAGAATAGGGCGGACCAGGAGCCAGGAAATCAGAACTATCTCTGGCAGAGGTCAGCAGACAGGAGGGGAATTAAGAAGGGTGCGGTGTCTTCCCATTGGCTGTAGCTGAATGATGGCAACTTCAACTGGAAGACACATGCCACCCACAGTCAGCCAGTGGTACTGCAGATCCCAAGATAACCCAGCCCAGTGGATGATTGGAGCCTGTGCCCACCGATGCCGCTGGCATCGACTCCTCTCCCATCACCAGCACCATCCACAGCAGGAACACGGCGTTGCCTGGCGATCGGAGCAGAAGTCGCAGGAGCGGACTCCGGTGGTGACGTAACACCTGGATTCAGCATATTACTGCCTGTATGGCACTGATTTTAGTGCATATTGCAAAATCCTCGTGCTTGGCCTTCTTTAAACTGTGAGATGTATAATATTGCATATTTGCGTAATAAACACTGATATAGAGCACAGACATCTTGAAGTTTATCTATTATGGACTCAAAGGGTCTCATATGCCATATAATGATTACTGCAGAGAAAATTACATTGATAGGTGCACAATGCCACTGCCATGTGTCTTTGCCATTTGTTGCTGTTTAAACTTATCTAAACTGATTTTCTTCAGTGTAATTCCTGCAGATCTGAACAACACAAGGGATATGGCCCCTGACATAAGTAGAAGATATATGCTTCATTCTTTTATATATCTCTAGAAGAACATGGTGTTCATAAAACAAACAAGCTCCTGATATCTTATACCCTAGGGCTACTGCATCGATAAGAGCTTGTACTGCTTCTCCGTGTATGCGGAGACATTGTGATGTCAGGTCGAACAGAATGTAGTTTTCAGTTAAATATATTTACGATTTGTAATTCTGAACTATTGCATATGAAACCAAATGTGGAAATATCACAGATTATATACGAGAGACGATTAACAGGAGGTGAAATCATAAATTGTTTATACACACACAGTTATCTGAGCAGCAGGAAGATTAGCAATGGAGTCAGCAAGGCTGAAAAATTGCGAGACGTATTATGTACTTGTGTTTTATAACATCAGTTATATGAACATGGTAACAAGAGAAGCCTTAATTCACATTATGATTTATATTGCTTGGATGTGAAAGATATATTACATGTGTAGACAGTGAATTGTGCTGTTATATAACTTAGAAAAAATTATCACTGACTCCCAGAATTATGTGTCTGGTATGCTATAGACAGAAACAAGAATGTTACTACTTCCCATACGAGGTTCCTTTGATTTACATCATGGTACCAAGTGTGTAATATCTAAAAAACGTTTTTCATTAAGACTTAAATTTTAACCTCTTAACGCATTATCACATGCATGTACATGACTGTGTGTGGAGATGAGGTCAGGATGCAGCTGTTAGCCATTTTACACTGCTGTCAATCTCTAACAATGGCATTTAACAGGAACGCGCCTGTGCTCGTGCTTACCGACTCTCATTGGCGGTCAGAAAGGTAATTGTAGGGCTCCGATGAGTTACTATGCCAGCTGAGGGCAAGCTGAACGCCCCAGTTACTGCTATCCTGGATCTCCGCTGAAGCTCACCTATCCACTGAGCTTCAAAGGAAGCTTATTTACACTATATATTGCAATATTGTGGTATTATATAAGCAAATCGACAATTGCAGGTTCAAGTCACTTAAGGGGAGTCAAGACTAAAAGATAAAGTAAATAAAAAATTGTTAAAAAAAATATATACACAGTGCTTTATATTTGTATCCTGTAAACTTTTCCACATTTTTTTTCAAGTTACACCCACAAAGTTAAGTGTATTTTTATTGGGGTTTTAAGTGATATAGCAACACAAAGTAGCAAGTGTTTGTGAAGAGTAAAGAAAATAACAAATATAAATCTGAAAATTGTGACTTGAATTTATATTCAGCCCCCTGAGTCAATACTTTGAAGGACCACCTTTGGCTGCAATTACTGCTGCAAGTCATTTGGGGTATGTCTCTACCAACTTTGCACATCTAGAGGGTGGAATTTTGGCTCATTCTTCTTTGCAAAATAATTCTAGCTCAGTGAGATTGGACAGAGAGCATCTGTGAACAGCAATTTTCAAGTCTTGCCACAGAGTCTCTCCACAGAATTTAGGTCTGGAGTTTGACTGGGTCATTCAAACACTTGACCGCAATTTCGCCATAGTTTTTAGGCCATATGCGCATGTTGCGTTCAGTTACTTGCAGTTGTAAACGCATCCTGTGGCAGAATTTGCCAATGTCAAATTTGGTTTTGACCACAAAAAGCGCTGATAATACGCATGCGTTTTTATAGCGTTTTTGCTGC